>NC_140988.1:168781543-168986193 GCF_052327205.1 Somniosus microcephalus
CTATCCAAAAAAGAGCCACCAAATTCTGGAAACACCTAGAAATGAGCAACCCCCAATGCTATCATTACGATGCCCTGAAATGCCAAGAGAGGACCATAAAGAAGAATATCCTCAGTCAACTAGTCCTGGGACTCAGTGAAGTAACTACTAACACTACTAACAATAACCAGCCCCAGGACAGTGACAGCGTAACACAAAGAATTCAACCCAACACAATCGTCGCTAAGCAAAAGGAAAAATACCTGTCATATTGGGCAGAAACAACAAAAACCCAAAGCAAACTCAATTGCTACTTGGCCCTAAGCAGACAATACAACATGGCTGAGTACCTGACCATGGTAAAGGATAACAAACTGAGAAGAACCTTGACAAGGTACAGACTTAGTGAACATAGCCTGGCGATCGAAAAAGGTAGACACAGGCAGACCAGGCTGCCAAGAGAGGACAGGATATGCTCTCACTGCAGTCAGGGAGTGGTGGAGACAGAGATGCACTTCCTCACAGCCTGTGGAAAATATCAGGGCATCAGGGAGAATTTCTACCAAAAATTCTCATAAATATGCCCTGAATTCAGAAATTTGAATGACGACCAAAAACTCCCATACCTACTAGGGGAAGAGAGAAACTGTGTAACACTAGCGGCACACTATGTTACAGCTTGCCATAAACAGAGGGACAACCAGTAAACCTAAGAAAAGAGTATATATAAATTATGCGAATGTATATTTATACACTCAGGGATATATCTGTTTAAACACTGTATGAATAGATCTGCGTTTATGTGTTCAACCATAAATGTATTTTGATGCTTTGGCAACATAAGATGTACCTTATCATGCCAATAAAGCAATTTGAATTGAATTGAATTGAGCGATGGAGAGAGAGAGAGACTGTGAGAGAGACTGGAGGAGGGAGAGTCTGGAGGAGAGAGAGAGACTGGGAGACTGGGGGAGAGAGAGAGACTGGGAGAGAGAGAGGGAGTGCGAGACTGAGGGGCGAGAGAGAGAGAGACAGGGAGAGAGAGAGAGAAACTGGGGGAGAGAGAGAGAGAGAGAGACTGGGGGAAGAGATAGAGAGACTGGGAGACAGAGAGAGAGATAAAGAGACGGGGAGAGAGAGAGATTGGGGGGAAAGAGAGGGAGAGGGCTAGAAATTCGGTATCACCCCATTTGGAGAGGGAAGGAGAGAGAGACAGAGAGAGAGAGGGAAGGAGAGAGAGACAGAGAGAGAGGGAAGGAGAGAGAGAGACTGGGGGGAGAGAGAGAGAGAGAGACGGGTGAGAGAGACAGAGAAAGCTGGAGAGACTGAGGGACACTGAGAGACCGAGCACCAGGACACCGAGAGCCCGGAGACACCCGGGACACAGCCCGGCTCACCAAGACCGAGAGACCGGCCCAGAGACACAGTAAGGCCCGGGGACAGAGAGAGAGAGAGCGAGGTCGCGGGAACAGAGAGAGAGAGAGTAAAGAAAGCGACCCAACCCGAACCCCCGGCCCCGGCACCAGCGGAGCGGAGAGCAGGTGAGAGCCGAAAATCAGCAACAAGTCCCGGGAACGGCAACTCCCAACTTGGGCAGAGTTCGCGGCTGCTCCGAGTAACTCGGGAGAGAGAAACAGCGAGAGAAACAGCGAGAGAGAGAAACAGCGAGAAATAGCGAGAGAGAAACAGCGAGAGAGAGCGCTGAGAGAATCACAGATACACACTGAGACAGAGGCCTGAACCGCGAGACCGGAGACCGGGAGGAGCAGCCCGACCCAGGACAGTAAATAAGAGGCCTGGGGAGGGTGAACCCGAGAACGCGAGGCCCAGAGACCGCGGGATCGGAGACCGGGAGGAGCGGCCCGAACCGGGAAAACGAGTAAGAGGCCTGGGGAGGGCGAACCCGAGACCGCAAGGTCGGAGAACGGGAGGAGCGGCCCGAACCGGGAAAACAAGTAAGAGGCCTGGGGAGGGTGAACCCGAGACCGCGAGGCCCAAAGACCGCGGGAACGGAGACCGGGAGACCAGGGCAGAAAACAGCCTGGTGAGTCAAAAAACCCGGGGGCCTGAGACCGACACGACGACGCGAAGAGATCCGCCCAGAGCGAGGAAAGCGAATGAGTCCGGGGCACGGAGAGTGGACGAGTTTGGAGCACGGAGAGAGAGAGCGAGTCCGAGACCCGGAGAGCGAGTGAGAGAGTCGGAAGAGGAAAAAAATAAAAAATAAAGCCGGAGAAATAAGTTTTACCTAATTCTACCTAAGTTTCATTTTAGTTAAAGTTAGTTCGGAAAAAGTTTAATTTTATTTAAATTTAGTTCAAAAAAAACCTGAAAAAAGAACAACAAACCCGCGAGGAAAAGGAATAGAAACCCGAGAGAAACGATAAACTACCCGAACCAAGAGCCTGTGAGAGAAAGAGAAAGATAAACCTTTAAGAGCAGCTATATCAAAGATGAACCCCTGAAAAACTCCCAATTTTGGACCTAAAAGTGGGCTAAGGTGGAACACGACACAAAAAAGAGAAAAAAAAAAGTTATCTATCTGAGACAAAAAACAAACGACTACAATGAGCAGGGAAATGATATATCCTGAGCAATGCACAAAAAATAAAGCAAAGGAAAAATACAAGTACACAACACTAAAAAATAACCCAGAGATCCTCTACGTTGACTATACCACACACAAAGGGACTAAGCTGAAGAACAACCTCATATTCTACACCGAATACGTCACCTCCTGGAAGGAGACTTTACAAAAACACTACACATACGTCTCCAGTGAAGGTATTGGCAGTGGAGGCAGACTGAAAATATGTAAAGATGGAAACCTAGATAAAGATGACCCCCTGCTAACCATAAGCTACTACAACAAAAATAGAAAGATCATGATACAGGGGAATGTGGAAAATCTGGACTCCTTCGAAAAGGAATTCCCCCAGTTGAAAACTAAGGCAGACACAAAGAGGACCAATGGACAGGAAACAAAAGAGAGTCGAACAGAGGATGATGAGAGCCAAGTGGAGGAAGAAGAAGAGAGACCAGCAGAGGAAAACACCTCCCTGTCCATCTCCACCCCCCCCCACACCTCTCAACGAAAACAAAATGATGAAAGAGAATCTGGCCAAACTAGAACTTGATTTCAACGAATACAGAGAAACACTGGCCAAGAATTTGAAGGAGGAATTCAAACAGCTAAAAACGGAACACGAGTCCACCATCCACAAACTGAGAAAGACCATAGAGGAGCAAAGAAATGAGATCAAAGAACTCCGTACTCAACAAAACAAAACGAAGGAGACCGTAGAAAGGCTCAGCAGGCAACACAAACCTCTTAAGGTCCAAAAACCTGAGGACACAAAAACACACACAAGGACACAGAACCCGCCGGATGCCACCCCACACGAAGACACACCGAAAGCCACAAACCCCGCTCCAACCAGCCCTCAGTCGAGTCATGCCCAGACTACTGCTACCCAGTCCTCACACACAGGAACACAAAAACCGACAGATACCCCCCGAAACGATGACACACCGAAAGCCCCAAACCCCGCTCCTGCCACACAACATATCCCAGAAGCCCAGCCAACAACCAGCCACCAGGCGAGTCCTACCCAGACTACTGTTACCCAGTCTGAAAAACCAGCCCCTCAGGCGGTCCTGCTGACCGACTCCAACGGAAAGTTTCTGGACCCCCAGAGGCTGTTCCCAGACCATCAAGTCCTGAAAAAATGGTGCAGCAACACAGACCAAGCAATGAAGATCCTGAACAAAGAATCCCTTGGAAGCCCCAAATGGATTGTGATCCACACAGGCACGAACGACCTACGCACCCTACAGGAAGGCACTGCTAGGGCGGTGAGCAGGATGGCGGAAAAGGCCAGCAGGGAATTCCCCGCGGCGCGGATCGTGATCTCCACACTACTGCCCAGAAAGGACACCCCAGCCTATATAATCCACAACACCAACAGGGAGATCGACACGAGATGTTCTGTCCTCCCCAACGTCTCCCTGGCCCATCATCCAAACATCAACACAAGGGACCTCTATGACGAAATACATCTACTCAAACAGCGGATGTGGGTCTTCGCAAGAAACCTCATAAACACTGCCAAAAGACGCAGCCCTCCCACCCCCTCTACCATTGGGAGCCCAAACAGGACCACCAATGTCCCCCACCCCCCTTTACAAAACCAACAACAGAACCGTGCTTTTATACCTGACCCAAGACCCCCCTCTAGACCACAGACTGTAGACCAAGAACTGAGAAAGATCATGACGATGCTGAACAGCCTGATAGAAAGCCGGAGAAATTATTAATATTGTTATTTATCATTATCATTATTGTTATCTTATCAGTATTATTACTATTATTAGATAGATATATGTGCATGCCTCATGAAATTTATACTAAATCATCATTTAGCATTATAGAAAATAGTGTTTCCACACTCATCCCACAAAATAGGTCCATTTTATTTCGTTTTATTGAACTATATAAATGCGTTCTTTCCACATAAGCTGCTGGAATATCCAGGGCCTCCGCTCCTCAACTTTTGGGATGAAGAGTACAGACCCTGAATTCCTAAAAGCTATAAAAGACATTGATATAATTGTGTTAACAGAAACATGGTGCCAAAAGGACGTGCCGACCCACTGTCCTCCAATGTACCATGAAATCATTGTGCCCTCAGTAAAGAACACTAAAACACGCAAGGGCAGAACCTCCGGGGGAATATTGGTGTGGTATAAGGGAGAACTGGACAAACACATCTCACCGGTAAAACAGGGAAAATCACACGTATGGCTAAAACTAGATAAAAATATAGGAATAGCAAAAAAAGATGTTTACTTATGTGCGATCTACATACCTCCAATAGAATCGCCATATTTCGAAGAGGAGTTATTTGATACTCTCCACATGGAAATCAGCCATTTCCAGGCCCAAGGAAAGGTGATAATATGTGGGGACCTAAATGCAAGGACCGGTTGTGAACCTGACTTCATAGACCCACAGGGAAACAACCATGTGTTTGGCCAGACCCCTTTAGATGTCACACCAGCCATCGCAAATCGGAACAACCTTGATCGTGAAATAAATAAAAGCGGTAGGGAGGTAGTGCAACTCTGCCGAGCCTTAGGCCTGTACATAGTTAACGGTAGGTTCAGAGGGGACTCCCTAGGGAGACTCACATACTCCTCAACTCTTGGGTCTAGTGTGGTGGACTATACAATCACTGACCTGGACCCCTGCGATATCAACTCATTCACTGTCAGGCAGCAATCCCCCCTCTCAGACCATAACCAAATAAATATGTACCTTAAACTTTCTGCCCAAACTACAGACACAAAAAAGGAACCCAGTAAGCTCCATAAAATAAACCAAACATACAGATGGGCCCCAGACAGTGGAGAAAAATTCATCACAGCACTAAAGTCACCTGATCTCACAAGTAAAATATCAAAATTTAAAGAAAACCCATACGAGATCACCAGAGATGGTGTAAACATGGCCATAGAGGATATAAATATGATCTTCCATGAGGCAGCTGTAAAAGCCGACCTTGTGAAACAGAAGAGGAAGCATCACAAAAGACAAAATAAAAATAAGAAATGGTTTGACCACGAATGCAAAAATGCCAGAAAAGACCTGAGAAAAATATCAAACCAAAAGCATCACCAACCAAACAATCCAGACCTACGTACTAGATACAATGAAACCCTCAAAAGATATAAACACACCATTAGGAACAAAACACAAAACTATACCCACAAAATACTCGAAGAAATTGAAAACTCCACCAATCCAAAACAATTCTGGGAAATGTGGAATAACCTGAGTACAACACAATTGCAAGCATTACCAATCCAAGATGGAGACATCTGGAGAACACATTTTGAAAACCTCTACAAAGACATCCCAATAAACGAAACAAACCCAAGTCAACATCAGGTCACAGAAAAACTCCACACATTAGAAGCAACAATTAAAGACAACCAAAACCCTCTAGACTCCCCAATCACATGGAAAGAACTGGCCACAAAAACAAAATCTCTCCACCTAAAGAAAGCCTGTGGCCCAGACAACATCAAAAATGAAATGCTCAAGTTCAGCAATATGGAGATGCAGGGTGCGATACTCAAACTATTCAACATCATATTACGCTCAGGCTGTTTTCCCGATATCTGGTGCCAAGGACTAATCTCCCCCATATATAAAAGTGGAAACAAATCAGACCCAAATAACTACCGCGGCATCTGTGTCAACAGTTGTCTAGGGAAGTTATTCTGCAGTATTCTAAATAGTAGATTACTTGATTTTCTTAACAAACATAATATCCTCAGAAAAAACCAAATAGGCTTTCTTCCAAAACACCGCACAGCCGACCATATCTATACCCTTCACACCCTCATTGGAAAACATATACACCAAACAAAAAATGGGAAAATATTCGCCTGTTTCATCGACTTCAAGAAAGCCTTTGACTCTATATGGCACGAAGGGCTCTATTATAAACTTCTTCAGTGTGGAATAGGGGGCAAAGTCTATGACCTTATTAAATCAATGTATCTGAAAAACATATGCGGGGTCAAAATTGGAGACAAACGCACCGATTTCTTCACCCAGAGAAGAGGCGTCCGGCAGGGCTGCAATTTGAGCCCGACCCTGTTCAACATATACATAAATGAATTAGCAGACATGCTGGAGCAAAGCGAGTCACCAGGTCTCCGTCTCCTGGATGGAGAAGTGAAATCCCTGTTCTATGCGGACGACCTGGTTCTGCTGTCTCCCACAGAACAGGGATTACAGCAACAACTAGACCTACTCGACAAATACTGCCAAAATTGGGCTCTAACAGTAAATCTAAAGAAAACCAACATCATGATTTTTCAAAAAAGGCCCAGATGTCAGGAAAACAAATACCAGTTTACCCTCAGTGATACCACTATAGGACACACTATGAGCTACACCTACCTTGGTCTAACTATTACAGCATCAGGGAGCTTCAGCATAGCAGTGAATGCACTAAAGGAAAAAGCCCGAAGAGCCCTATATGCAATAAAAAGAAAATTCTACAACATCCAAATCCCAATCAAAATCTGGCTCAAAATATTTGACAGCATAATCCTGCCCATTGCACTGTACGGTAGTGAAGTATGGGGCCCGCTAAATCACCAAAGCTACACTAAATGGGAAAAACACACAATAGAAGCCCTACATGCAGAATTCTGCCGAAGCATCCTTCGCACCCAAAGAAAAACGCCAACAAATGCATGCAGAGCCGAACTAGGCAGATACCCACTGATAATAAACATCCAAAAACGAGCACTAAACTTCCTAAATCACCTCAAATCCAGCTCCCCAGACACCCTTCATTTCAAAGCCTTTCAGACCCAAGAGCTAAACCCAGAAAAGAGTCCCCTGAGTCAGCTGCTACTGAAACTAAGTACTCAGCCGGACCCTGACCAGCCCCAGACCAACACAGCCGTCCAAACACCAATCCGAGTGAACCAAATCATTAAAAAATGCAAAGAAACCTACCTGGAACATTGGAACAAAATAACCGAAAGCCAAAGCAGATTAGAATGTTACCGGGCCCTAAAAAGAGAATATGAACTGGCAGACTACCTCACGACCATCAGAGACACAAAACAGAGACAGACCCTCACCAGGTACAGACTAAGCGACCACCAACTGGAAATTGAAAAAGGCAGATACAAGAAATCCTGGCAGCCTAGAGAGAATAGAATATGCGATCAATGTCTGGCTGGCGAGGTTGAAACAGAAATGCATTTCCTCCTAAAATGCGAAAAATTCAACACATCAAGAAACATATTATTCAACAAGCTAAGCCAAACAACCCCAGATTTCAAGGAATTGGATGATCTGTCAAAATTGAGATTAGTCCTAGGAGAAGGAGACAGACCATACCTTGGGGCCAAATATGTAACAACATGTCACAACCTGAGGACTGTTTAAAATTAAGACTGTTTAAAATTAATATTGAACGTACCAAATGAACAAAGACTGTTTAAAATTAATATTGTTTAAAAGTAATATTGTATGTACCCAACAAATGTCAAATCGATTGACACCTACAGAATGTTAGAAAACTGTACCTTTTTGCAATGTAAGCTTTGGCAATATGGTTCTCTGTAAACTTTCATGCCAATAAAGCATTTGAATTGAATTGAATTGAATTGAGTAGAGAGACTGGGGGAGAGAGGGAGAGAGAGAGAGACGGGGAGATAGAGAGAGAGACTGGGGAGATAGAGAGAGAGACTGAGGGGGGAGAGAGAGAGCGACTGAGGGGGAGAGAGAGAGACTGGGGTAGAGAGAGACGGGGAGAGAGAGAGAGTAGAGAGACTGGGGGGAGAGAGAGGAGAGAGACTGGGGAGAGAGATACTGGGGGAGAGAGAGAGAGACAGACCAGGGGGGAGAGAGGGAGAGAGAGAGAGAGAGACGGGGAGAGAGAGAGAGGGAGAGACTGGGGGGGAGAGAGAGAGAGAGACTGGGGAGATAGAGAGAGAGAGACTGTGGAGATAGAGAGAGACTGAGGGGGAGAGAGAGAGCGACTGAGGGAGAGAGAGAGAGACTGGGGGAGAGAGAGAGAGAGAGATGGGTAGAGAGAGCGAGAGAGTAGAGAGACTGGGGGGAGAGAGAGAGAGACTGGGGGAGAGAGAGAGAGATGGGTAGGGAGAGCGAGAGAGTAGAGAGACTGGGGGGAGAGAGAGGAGAGAGACTGGGGAGAGAGAGAGAGAATGGGGAGATAGAGAGAGAGAGAGACTGAGGGGGAGAGAGAGAGCGACTGAGGGGTGAGAGAGAGAGACGGGGAGAGAGAGAGAGGGAGAGACTGGGGAGATAGAGAGAGAGAGAGAGAGACTGAGGGGGGAGAGAGAGAGTGACTGAGGGAGAGAGGGAGACTGGGGAAGAGAGAGAGAGATGGGGGAGAGAAAGAGAGAGAGTAGAGAGACGGGGAAGAGAGAGGAGAGAAACTGGGGAAAGAGAGAGAGAGAATAGGGAGAGAGAGAGAGAGAGAGACTGAGGGGGAGAAAGAGAGAGACTGGGGGAGAGGGACGGGAAGAGAGAGAGAGAGATTGGGGGAGAGAGAGAGAGATGGGCGAAGGGAGAGAGAGACTGGGGAGAGAGAGAGAGACTGGGGAGATAGAGAGAGCGAGAGAGAGACTGGGGGGGAGAGAGAGAGACCGGGGGGTGGGAGGGAGAGAGAGAGAGACTGAGTGGAGAGAGAGAGAGATGGGGAGAGAGAGAGACTTGGGGGGAGAGGGAGAGAGTGGAGGGAGAGGGAGAGAGTGGGGGAGAGAGAGAGAGAGACTGGGGGGAGAGAGCGACTGGGGGAGAGAAAGACAGAAGGGGAGAGAGAGAGAGAGAGAGACTGGAGGAGAGAGAGAGAGGCTGGAGAAGAGAGAGAGAGACTGGAGGAGAGAGAGAGACTGGGGGGAGAGAGAGAGACTGGGGGAGAGAGAGAGACTGGGGGGGAGAGAGAGAGACTGGGGGGGAGAGAGAGAGACTGGGGGGGAGAGAGACGGGGGGAGAGAGAGAGACGGGGGGAGAGAGAGAGACGGGGGGAGAGAGAGAGATTGGGGGGGAGAGAGAGAGACTGGGGGAGAGAGAGAGACTGGGGGGAGAGAGAGAGACTGGGGGAGAGAGAGAGAGAAATTGGGGGGAGAGAGAGTGCAACTGAGGGGGGAGAGAGAGAGACGGGGAGAGAGAGAGAGAGAGAGAGAGAGAGAGAGAGAGAATGGGGAGATAGAG
Source organism: Somniosus microcephalus (assembly GCF_052327205.1). Lineage (NCBI taxonomy): Eukaryota > Metazoa > Chordata > Chondrichthyes > Squaliformes > Somniosidae > Somniosus > Somniosus microcephalus. The sequence goes on from NC_140988.1 coordinate 168,791,295, forward strand.
AGACTGGGGGGGAGAGAGAGAGACTGGGAGAGAGAGAGAGAGACTGGGAGAGAGAGAGAGACTGGGGGAGAGAGAGAGGGACTGGGAGAGAGAGAAAGAGAGAGAGAAAGTAGAGAGACTGGGGGGAGAGAGAGGAGAGAGACTGGGGAGAGAGAGGAGAGAGACTGGGGAGAGAGAGAGAGAGACTGGGGGAGAGAGAGAGAGAGAGACTGGGGGGGAGAGAGAGAGAGAGAGACTGGGGGAGAGAGAGGAGAGAGACTGGGGAGAGAGAGAGAGAGAGAGAGACTGGGGGAGAGAGAGAGACTGGGGGAGAGAGACGGGGAGAGAGAGAGAGAGACTGGGGAGAGAGAGAGACAGGGGAAGGGAGAGAGAGACTGGGGAGAGAGAGAGATAGAGAGACTGGGAGACAGAGAGAGAGAGAGATAGAGAGACGGGGAGCGAGAGAGCGATTGGGAGGGAGAGAGAGAGAGAGACTGGAGGAGGGAGAGACTGGAGGAGAGAGGGAGACGGAGAGAGAAGAAATAGAGAAGAGAGGAAGAGGCCCGGCCCGAATCACCCCAGCTGAGTAGGCTGGGCACAGTGAAAGCATTGATTTCTTTATGACAGCACAAAAACTGCTCTGACATCATAGCAGCTCTTTGACATCATAGTCACTCAATGCTAATGAGCGGATAATGAGCGGAATTTTGAACGTTTTTTGGATACCATCGGCACAAATTTTGTCTCACCGAAACGTAAATATGCTTATGACCGTTCCGGAATTGTAAGATTTCTTTTGATGTAACACACGTGTAGGTGCGCTCTATAACTTTTGCGTGTATAGAGAACGGACAGACAGGCAGACAGACAGAAGAGGTCTTTTATAGATATAGATAGACTAGCTGGGGGTGCCCGGCGGTGCCGAGGCTTTTTTGAGGGCATGTTGTTGTTGGAAGAGAGAGAGGGAGCGACTGTGGGGAAGAGAGGGAAGGAGAGAGAGAGAGAGGGAAGGTGAGAGAGAGAGAGAGGGAAGGAGAGAGAGAGAGAGAGGGAAGGAGAGAGAGAGAGAGAGAGGGAAGGAGAGAGAGAGGGAAGGAGAGAGAGGGGGGGAAGGAGAGAGAGGGAAAGAGAGAGAGAGAGAGAGAGGGAAGGAGAGAGAGAGAGGGAAGGAGAGAGAGAGGGGAAGGAGAGAGAGGGAAAGAGAGAGAGGGAAGGAGAGAGAGGGAAGGAGAGAGAGGGAAGGAGAGAGAGTGGGGAAGGAGAGAGAGGGGGGAAGGAGAGAGAGGGAAAGAGAGAGAGAGAGAGAGAGGGAAGGAGAGAGAGAGAGGGAAGGAGAGAGAGAGAGGGAAGGAGAGAGAGAGGGGGAAGGAGAGAGAGGGAAAGAGAGAGAGGGAAGGAGAGAGAGGGAAGGAGAGAGAGGGGGGAAGGAGAGAGAGAGAGGGGGAAGGAGAGAGAGAGAGAGGGGGAAGGAGAGAGAGAGGGGGAAGGAGAGAGAGGCGGGGTGAGAGAGAGATAGAGACTGGGGGAGAGAGAGCGAGAGAGACTGGGGGAGAAGAGAGAGAGATGGGGGAAGAGAGAGAGACTGGGAGTGTGAGAGAGAGAGAGAGAGAGAGAGAGAGAGAGACTGGAAGTGTGAGAGAGAGAGATAGAGACTGGGAGTAAGAGAGAGAGAGAGGCTGGGATTGAGAGAGAGAGAGAGACTGGGAGTGTGAGAGAGAGAGAGAGAGTCTGGGAGTGTGAGAGAGAGTGGGAGTGTGTGAGAGAGAGAGAGAGTGGGAGTGTGTGAGAGAGAGAGAGAGACTGGGAGTGAGAGAGAGAGAGAGAGAGACTGGGAGTGTGTGAGAGAGAGAGAGAGACTGGGAGTGTGAGAGAGAGAGACTGGGAGTGAGAGAGAGAGGGAGTGGGAGTGTGAGAGAGAGAGAGAGAGAGAGAGAGAGAGAGAGAGAGAGAGAGACTGGGAGTGTGTGAGAGAGAGAGAGACTGGGAGTGTGAGAGAGAGACTGGAAGTGAGAGAGAGAGAGTGACTGGGAGTGAGAGAGAGAGAGACTGGGAGTGTGTGAGAGAGAGAGAGAGTGGGAGTGTGTGTGAGAGAGAGAGGGAGTGGGAGTGTGTGTGAGAGAGAGAAAGAGACTGGGAGTGTGAGAGAGAGAGAGAGACTGGGAGCATGAGAGAGAGAGAGAGAGAGAGAGAGACTGGGAGTGTGAGAGAGAGAGAGATTGGGAGTGCGAGAGAGAGAGAGATTGGGAGTGCGAGAGAGAGAGAGATTGGGAGTGTGAGAGAGAGAGAGAGATTGGGAGTGTGAGGGAGAGAGAGATTGGGAATGAGAGAGAGAGAGAGAGAGAGAGACTCGGAGTGTGAGAGAGAGAGAGATTGGGAGTGTGAGAGAGACTGGGAGTGAGAGAGAGAGATTGGGAGTGTGAGTGATCCCAGGGGAAGCATCGCACTAAATACGCCTCTGGGACACGCCAGCATAGTGCGCCGGCCTCTGGGACAGGCCTCGGAGAGGAATTCCACGCAGGCCAAGAGGTCAACTGCCGGCGCGCTAGGTAAGTGTAGGTCGGGGGCTTGCACCCGCGGGAAGCCCCCGACCCTAATTTCTGGGCCTTTATTTTTATACAAAGTGTGTAACCACAAGACACAGAGCACCCTAAAAAAGGGACTTCCCAGTACAGGTTGAAAGCATGTGAGCAGTTTGCAGAGTACTGTGCATTGTACCTCTGTGATGCAGCAACAAGTTTGCAATGAAGTGCTGTTAAGATGCTTTGTAAGGCATTCCTTTTAAAAGGAATGAATGCGCAAGCAACAATAACCTTGGCAACCTGCCGGAGGCCAACAAATTTCTTCTTGATCTACTTCCAGGTTCTGTGGAGAGCTGAAACAGTATTGACCCTTTCCACCACTTCCATCCAGTCATTTTTTCTGTTGTTAGCCCACAAATTACCAGATTTATTGAATTCAATTTCACAACTTCCCATAACGAAATTTGAATTCAAGATCTCTAGATTGCTAGTCTAGTACCAAATCCACTACACTACTGTACTCATTTTTGAATGAAGTGCTTTGAGAAGTTTCTCAGAGACATGATAAGGCACTATATAAATGCAAGCCTTTCCTTTCCTACAACTTTTAGATTTTTAAAACCTAAGTTTGGTGTCACCTAATTATTACTTCCTGATTTATCTCGTTTAAACAATTTCCAACTCAGATAGAACACTACTTGCATCCTTTCCCATATCCCACTCACCAATCACTTAAGTGATTCCCAAACTCACTGGCTCCCCACCTAACAATGCATTGATTTCAAACTCCTCATCCTTGATCATAAATCCCTCCATGGCCTTACTCCATTTTTTTCCACAACCTCCTCCAGCCCTGCACTCCAGCTCTGAGCTACCATACACCCCTCCCTTCCTCCCCTCTGCTACCAACCCTTCAGCCAACATAGCACAGTTTTCCAGAGTTCTCTTCCTTTATCCTGGTCACTGATGTAAGAAAACTACTAGGCACTTGGTCTGAGTATTAAACAAGGCTTTAATCAACTGTTTTTCAACATGGAGATCTAGTTATGTCCTTCACTAGTTCCTGGTAAAGAATGTCCTGAGCAAGCTGGGCCCATGCCCGAGTATTTATACTCTCCCTGGACAGCGCCACCAGCAGGCCACCCAGTATTGTTTAAGTAATTTCCACATGAATGACAAGATTCATGTCAGTCACCTTACTACATCTCTCCCCAACTTCAAAGGCCTCATCAAAACCTACCTCTTTGAACTTGTCTTTGGTGTCTTCCCCAACTCTTCTCCCAATTCCTGCTCAGTATCTGAATCCCTCCTTGTTATGAAATGCACTGAGGTGTTTTGCAATATTAAAATTGCTCTATGTTTAAGTTGAAGTTGTTGCCTTTTCATTTTTCCCTTTCAACTTGGTGCCACCCAGGGCTATGGGCCTTGGCTCTTCACTGATTTATTGATTGAGAAAAATGCCTTTATTAATTGAGAAAAATGCCTTTATTAAAAAAGAAGGAATATTGGTTAATCTCACACCTTGATTGGATTGCTCGTTTACAATAGCTATCAGCTGCATGATTTATATGATCGTAGAAAAATATGAGGGTGGATTTTACAAATTCTCACTAACAGCATGGAGTTTATCAGACCTGTATCATTCGGCTGCAGAATAGATAATCCTGTGGTGCCCACTGACCTCCGTGCCTCATTCCCGATATGTGCTTCTGATAAGTGAAACTTTGCAACAGAACCTTAAATTTACCCCTATATTCTAGAACATTGTAATTTGTATTTATATATTTTACATAACACATTTTGAATTGATTTTCTTAACAGCGGGGCTATAAAAGTCCCAGAGACCAGGTAAGGCCTCAGTGCGTCGGTGGGTGTTTCAGCGGCAGCAGCGGGGCTATAAAAGTCCCAGCGACACAGGTAAGGCCTCAGTGCGTCGGCGGGTGTTTCAGCAGCAGCACCGGGGCTATAAAAGTCCCAGCGACACAGGTAAGGCCTCAGTGCGTCGGCGGGTGTTTCAGCGGCAGCAGCGGGGCTATAAAAGTCCCAGAGACCAGGTAAGGCCTCAGTGCGTCGGCGGGTGTTTCAGCAGCTGCAGCGGGGCTATAAAAGTCCCAGAGACCAGGTAAGGCCTCAGTGCATCGGCGGGTGTTTCAGCAGCAGCAGCGGGGCTAAAAAAGTCCCAGAGACCCAGGTAAGGCCTCAGTGCGTCGGCGGGAACTCAGCGGCAGCAGCGGGGCTATAAAAGTCCCAGAGACCAGGTAAGGCCTCAGTGCGTCGGCGGGTGTTTCAGCAGCTGCAGCGGGGCTATAAAAGTCCCAGAGACCAGGTAAGGCCTCAGTGCGTCGGCGGGTGTTTCAGCGGCAGCAGCGGGGCTATAATAGTCCCAGAGACCAGGTAAGGCATCAGTGCGTCGGCGGGTGTTTCAGCAGCTGCAGCGGGGCTATAAAAGTCCCAGAGACCAGGTAAGGCCTCAGTGCGTCGGCGGGTGTTTCAGCGGCAGCAGCGGGGCTATAAAAGTCCCAGAGACCCAGGTAAGGCCTCAGTGCGTCGGCGGGTGTTTCAGCGGCAGCAGCGGGGCTATAAAAGTCCCAGAGACCAGCTAAGGCCTCAGTGCGTTGGCGGGTGTTTCAGCGGCAGCAGCGGGGCTATAAATGTCCCAGAGACCCAGGTAAGGCCTCAGTGCATCGGCGGGTGTTTCAGCGGCAGCAGCGGGGCTATAAATGTCCCAGAGACCAGGTAAGGACTCACTGCGTCGGCGGGTGTTTCAGCGGCAGCAGCGGGGCTATAAAAGTCCCAGAGACCAGGTAAGGCCTCAGTGCGTCAGCGGGTGTTTCAGCGGCAGCAGCGGGGCTATAAAAGTCCCAGAGACCCAGGTAAGGCCTCAGTGCATCGGCGGGTGTTTCAGCGGCAGCAGCGGGGCTATAAAAGTCCCAGAGGCCAGGTAAGGCCTCAGTGCGTCGGCGGGTGTTTCAGCGGCAGCAGCGGGGCTATAAAAGTCCCAGAGACCCAGGTAAGGCCTCAGTGCGTCGGCGGGTGTTTCAGCGGCAGCAGCGGGGCTATCAAAGTCCAAGAGGCCAGGTAAGGACTCAGTGCGTCGGCGGGTGTTTCAGCGGCAGCAGCGGGGCTATCAAAGTCCAAGAGGCCAGGTAAGGACTCAGTGCGTCGGCGGGTGTTTCAGCAGCTGCAGCGGGGCTATAAAAGTCCCAGAGACCCAGGTAAGGCCTCAATGCGTCGGCGGGAACTCAGCGGCAGCAGCGGGGCTATAAAAGTCCCAGAGGCCAGGTAAGGCCTCAGTGCGTCGGCGGGTGTTTCAGCGGCAGCAGCGGGGCTATCAAAGTCCAAGAGGCCAGGTAAGGACTCAGTGCGTCGGCGGGTGTTTCAGCAGCTGCAGCGGGGCTATAAAAGTCCCAGAGACCCAGGTAAGGCCTCAATGCGTCGGCGGGAACTCAGCGGCAGCAGCGGGGCTATAAAAGTCCCAGAGACCCAGGTAAGGCCTCAGTGCGTCGGCGGGAACTCAGCGGCAGCAGCGGGGCTATAAAAGTCCCAGAGACCCAGGTAAGGCCTCAGTGCGTCGGCGGGAACTCAGCGGCAGCAGCGGGGCTATAAAAGTCCCAGAGACCCAGGTAAGGCCTCAGTGCGTCGGCGGGAACTCAGCGGCAGCAGCGGGGCTATAAAAGTCCCAGAGACCCAGGTAAGGCCTCAGTGCGTCGGCGGGAACTCAGCGGCAGCAGCGGGGCTATAAAAGTCCCAGAGACCAGGTAAGGCCTCAGTGCGTCGGCGGGTGTTTCAGCAGCTGCAGCGGGGCTATAAAAGTCCCAGAGACCCAGGTAAGGCCTCAGTGCGTCGGCGGGTGTTTCAGCGGCAGCAGCGGGGCTATAAAAGTCCCAGAGACCAGGTAAGGCCACAGTGCGTCGGCGGGTGTTTCAGCGGCTGCAGCGGGGCTATAAAAGTCCCAGAGACCCAGGTAAGGCCTCAGTGCGTCGGCGGGTGTTTCAGCAGCTGCAGCGGGGCTATAAAGGTCCCAGAGACCAGGTAAGGCCTCAGTGCGTCGGCGGGTGTTTCGGCAGCTGCAGCGGGGCTATAAAAGTCCCAGAGACCAGGTGAGGCCTCAGTGCATCGGCGGGTGTTTCAGCGGCAGCAGCGGGGCTATTGATGTGCCTCAATAATTCTGAGACTCGAAGTTAGCAGAACAAAAACAAGGCTTTTATTAACTTAGAACGTAACACGTAAGAGAGAGAGATGTCTTCCTTCTGGAGACTGAGGCCAGACTGAGTTAGCTTACAAACGGGGCCAGGTATGGGCGGAGCCCTACACACAGCACATTCCAGCACATTCCAGTATACAATACAGCACATTCCAGTACACAATACAATGAGGTCTGGGGGAAGGGAAATGACACTGAAACCGATCTCAGTCACAGGCAGTGATGAATGGAAGATTTCATCACATTCACCCCTTCTATAGATTTAGTCTGTTCGGGGGTTTGATAGTCCTCTGCGACCGACGTGGCTGTTGCGGTGCCGCGGGTGTCGGCTGGGTGTCCCCGGTAGCCTCCTGGGTCTCTGCCGGGGGTGCCGCCAGGGTTGTTGAAGGGGTAGTTGGTGGGGGTGCCGTTGGTCGGTGTTCTTCCGGGGGTGATGGAAGAGTAGTGGGTGGGTAAGAGTTGCTGTGATCGTCGTTGCCGCTATTGCCGTGGTTGTTGTCGATGCCGGCTGGGGCAACGTCTTTTATGGACACGGTGTCCTCCCTTCCGTCGGCGTGCCGGACATATGCGTATTGGGGGTTGGCGTGGAGTAGGTGTACTGGCTCCACGAGAGGATCCGTCTTGTGGCCCCTCACATGCCTTCGCACGAGTACCGGACCTGGGGTGGAGAGCCATGACGGCATGGATACGCCTGAGGTGGATTTCCGGGGAAAGACAAACATTCGTTCATGAGGCGTGGTATTAGTGGCCGTACACAATAGCGACCGTATCGAATGGAGCACATCCGAGAGGACTTCCTGCCAGCGGGAGATAGGGAGGCCCTTGGTCCTTAGAGCTAGAGTGACTGCTTTCCATACTGTCCCATTCTCTCGCTCCACTTGGCCGTTACCCCGGGGGTTGTAGCTGGTGGTACGGCTCGTGGCGATCCCCCTGGACAGCATGTACTGGCGTAGCTCTTCACTCATGAAGGACGCCCCCCTATCCGTATGGATGTAGCTCGGCATACCGAACAGGCAGAACAGGCTATTGAGGCATTTAATGACCGTGGCGCTGGTCATGTCTGGGCAGGGGAAGGCGAATGGGAACCGGGAGTATTCGTCCACAATGTTCAGGAAGTAAACATTGCGGTCGACGGACGGGAGGGGGCCCTTGAAATCTAAGCTGAGCCGCTCAAAGGGCCATGTAGCTTTGATTAAGTGGGCTCTATCTGGGCGGTAGAACCGAGGCTTGCACTCAGCGCAAGTGCGGCAGTTCCTGGTCAGGGACCGAACTTCCTCAATCGAGTAGGGTAAGTTACGGGACTTTATGAAGTGGAACAGCCGCGTGACCCCTGGGTGGCAGAGGTCGTTGTGGAGGGTCTGTAGCCGATCCCCGGTGGCGCTGGCACACATCCCTCGTGAGAGGGCGTCAGAGGATTCGTTAAGGGCCCCTGGCCGGTAAATGATGTCGTACTCGAAGGTGGAGAGCTCGATCCGCCACCTAAGAATCTTATCATTTTTAATCTTCCCCCTCTGTTTATTATTGAACATAAACGCTACCAACCGCTGGTCGGTAAGTAGGGTGAAGCGTTTGCCGGCTAGGTAGTGGCGCCAGTGGCGCACTGCCTCCACGATGGCTTGGGCCTCCTTTTCCACGGAGGAGTGTCTGATCTCGGGCCCTTGGAGGGTCCTCGAAGAAAGCTACGGGCCGCCCCGTCTGGTTGAGGGTGGCCGCCAAGGCGAAGTCAGACGCATCACTTTCCACTTGAAATGGAGTGTTCTCGTCCACTGCCTGTAGCGTGGCCCGCTCAATATCCTGCTTAATGCTTTTGAAGGCGGCGTGGGCCTCAGCAGAGAGCGGGAAAGAGGATGCTTTCAAGAGGGGGCGGGCTTTGTCGGAGTAGTTGGGGACCCACTGGGAATAATAAGAAAATAACCCCAGGCACCTTTTCAGGGCTTTGGGAGTGTTGGGCAGGGGCAGCTCCCGTAGGGGGCGCAATCAGTCGGGGTCTGGTCCGATTTCCCCATTCTCCACCACGCTGCCTAGTATGCAGAGGCGCGTGGTGTTGTAAACGCACTTGTCCTCGTTGTAGGTGAGGTTGAGTTTTTGTGCGGTTTTCAGGAACCTCTCGAGGTTCGAGTCGTGATCCTGCTGGTTGTGACCGCAGATGGTGACGTTGTCGAGGTAGGGGAAGGTTGCCTGCAAGTGGTGGTCATCGACCATGCGGTCCATCTCCCTCTGGAAGACCGAGACCCCATTCGTCACCCCAAAGGGGACTCTGAGGAATTGGTAGAGGCGTCCGTTCGCCTCGAAGGCGGTGTACGGGCGGTCCTCTGGTCTGATAGGGAGCTGGTGGTACGCTGACTTGAGGTCGATGGTGGAGAACACCCGGTGTTGGGCAATTTGGTTCACCATTTCTGATATGCGGGGTAGCGGGTAGGCGTCTAGTAGGGTGTACCTGTTGATCATTTGACTATAGTCGATCACCATCCGTTTCTTCTCGCTATCCCTTACCACTACCACTTGGGCGCGCCACGGGCTGTTGCTGCGTTCAATAATGCGCTCTTTCAGGAGCCTGTCTACCTCGGTCGCGATAAACCGCCTGTCCTCCCAGCTGTACCTCCTGCTTTTGGTCGCTATTGGCCGGCAGTTAGGGGTAAGGTTCGCGAATAGCGAAGGCGGCTTTACCTTCAGGGTAGCCAGACCGCACACTGTGAGGGGCGGCTGGGACCCACCGTACTTGAGCGTGATGCTTTGGTGGTTACACTGGAAATCCAGGCCCAAGATCACGCTCGCACATAGGTTCTTCATGATTAATACTTTAAAATTATCATATACAGTTCCGTTAACGCACAATTGTACCATGCAGTAACCCAGAATGGTCGATGTCTGGGTTTTGTCAGCCATAGAGATGGTACCCTGAGTAGGGACCACCTTTAGGGAGAGTTGTTGTGCCAGTTCTGGGTGGATAAAGCTCTCCGTGCTTCCACTGTCAATTAAGCATTTAACCCGGCACCCGTTTTCCGCGATGTCCACCATTGATCTGGATAGCGGGTGCGGCCTGGTCTGGTCCACTGTGACCGATGCCACTGTAGGGCCCTGATCGATACAAGATGGCGTCCACGCTGTCTGCTCACAAGATGGCGGACCCCACGAGGTCGGGCAAGATGGCGTCCAAGATGGCCGCTCCCACGGCGCACACGCGGCGGTGGCGGGTTTTCCGGCGGTTGGTTTTCCGGCGGGGTTCCCTCTGCACACCTTCCCGAAGTGCCCCTTCTTACCGCACTTAAAGCAGGTGGTGCCTTTCGCCGGGCACAGGTTTCTGGTGTGCTTTGGCTGCCCGCAGAAGTAGCAGTTGGGTCCCTGACGCATCGCAGCTGTCGTAGGGCTTCTGGGGGGAGAGTGGGGCCCAGCCGGTGTCGGGCTGTCGGGCGGGGGAGATGCCTTCCAAGATGGCGGCGCCCTTGGTGCACACGTGGCGGCGTGGACGGCGCGGGCTGAAGAGAGTAGGCGTCCGAGTTTCTCTGGGCCACATCCAGGGATCGCGCGGTGTCCGCAGCCTGTTTCAGGTCCAACCCCGTTTTTTCCAGCAGCCTTTGCTGGATGTAAGTGGAGCTGAGGCCTGTGATGAAGGCATCGCGAACAAGCTCGTCAGTGTACACTGCGGCTTTTACATCTCGGCACTTGCAGTCTTTGCCAAGCATTTTCAGGGCGCTTAGGAACTCCTCCACCGATTCCCCAGGTCGCTGTGCGCGGGTAGTGAGCAGGTGCCTAGCATACACCTCATTCGTAGGCTGCTGGTAATGCGCCTTTAAGATGTCGCAGGCGGCCAGGTACGTCTCGGCGTCTTGGATGAGGGGGTAAACCCGGTGGCTTACCCAATTCCGCAGAATTCCGAGTCTCATCCTCGCAGCGTCCGTAGCGTCTTTGACGGCTGCGGAATTGTCCAGGAAGAATTCCATACACTCAAACCAGTGTCCGAAGCGTGCTGATGCGTCCGGAGCATGTTGATCCAAATCCAAACGTTCGGGTTTCAGGAGTTGATCCATAGTGTTGAAAATAAGTTAATAAAATTGATGTGCCTCAATAATTCCGAGACTCGAAGTTAGCAGAACAAAAACAAGGCTTTTATTAACTTAGAACGTAACACGTAAGAGAGAGAGATGTCTTCCTTCTGGAGACTGAGGCCAGAATGAGTTAGCTTACAAACGGGGCCAGGTATGGGCGGAGCCCTACACACAGCACATTCCAGCACATTCCAGTATACAATACAGCACATTCCAGTACACAATACAATGAGGTCTGGGGGAAGGGAAATGACACTGAAACCGATCTCAGTCACAGGCAGTGATGAATGGAAGATTTCATCACAGCTATAAAAGTCCCAGAGACCAGGTAAGGCCTCACTGCGTCGGCGGGTGTTTCAGCGGCAGCAGTGGGGCTATAAAAGTCCCAGAGACCAGGTAAGGCCTCAGTGCATCGGCGGGTGTTTCAGCGGCAGCAGCGTGGCTATAAAAATCCCAGAGACCAGGTAAGGCCACAGCGCGTCGGCGGGAACTCAGCGGCAGCAGCGGGGCTATAAAAGTCCCAGAGACCCAGGTAAGGCCTCAGTGCGTCGGCGGGAACTCAGCGGCAGCAGCGGGGCTATAAAAGTCCCAGAGACCAGGTAAGGCCTCAGTGCGTCGGCGGGTGTTTCAGCGGCAGCAGCGGGGCTATAAAAGTCCCAGAGACCAGGTAAGGCCTCAGTGCGTTGGCGGGAACTCAGCGGCAGCAGCGGGGCTATAAAAGTCCCAGAGACCAGGTAAGGCCTCAGTGTGTTGGCGGGAAATCAGCGGCAGCAGCGGGGCTATAAAAGTCCCAGGGACCAGGTGAGGCCTCAGTGCGTCGGCGGGTGTTTCAGCGGCAGCAGCGGGGCTATAAAAGTCCCAGAGACCAGGTAAGGCCTCAGTGCGTCGGCGGGTGTTTCAGCGGCAGCAGCGGGGCTATAAAAGTCCCAGAGACCAGGTAAGGCCTCAGTGCGTTGGCGGGAACTCAGCGGCAGCAGCGGGGCTATAAAAGTCCCAGAGACCAGGTAAGGCCTCAGTGTGTTGGCGGGAAATCAGCGGCAGCAGCGGGGCTATAAAAGTCCCAGGGACCAGGTGAGGCCTCAGTGCGTCGGCGGGTGTTTCAGCGGCAGCAGCGGGGCTATAAAAGTCCCAGAGACCAGGTAAGGACTCACTGCGTCGGCGGGAATTTCAGCGGCAGCAGCGGGGCTATAAAAGTCCCAGAGACCAGGTAAGGCCTCAGTGCGTCGGCGGGAACTCAGCGGCAGCAGCGGGGCTATAAAAGTCCCAGAGACCAGGTAAGGCCTCAGTGCGTCGGCGGGAACTCAGCGGCAGCAGCGGGGCTATAAATGTCCCAGAGACCCAGGTAAGGCCTCAGTGCATCGGCGGGTGTTTCAGCAGCTGCAGCGGGGCTATAAAAGTCCCAGAGACCAGGTAAGGCCTCAGTGCGTCGGCGGGTGTTTCAGCGGCAGCAGCGGGGCTATAATAGTCCCAGAGACCAGGTAAGGCATCAGTGCGTCGGCGGGTGTTTCAGCGGCAGCAGCGGGGCTATAAAGTCCCAGAGACCAGGTAAGGCCTCAGTGCGTCGGCGGGTGTTTCAGCGGCAGCAGCGGGACTATAAAAGTCCCAGAGACCAGGTAAGGCCTCAGTGCGTTGGCGGGAACTCAGCGGCAGCAGCGGGGCTATAAAAGTCCCAGAGACCAGGTAAGGTGTACCAATCTCCAGTCTGGGAACTCGGAGGGAAGGAGAGAGGTAAAAAGTAATCCAAGTGTGACGTCACCAGAAAGCGGGTAAGTGATTGGTTGGTAAGTATTTCTCCCTTTTTAAGCTTAAATCTCTTTGGTTTATAGTTTCTAAGGTGTGATATACACCATCTACAATCGGGGCAGAGGGTATTTAAGAATAATAATAAATGTAACTAATTACATAGAATGGGAGATCAGGTGATGTGTTGCTGCTGCAATATGTGGGAGCTGGTGGACACCATTGATGCTCACCGTGATCACATTTGCAGTAAGTGTTGGCTGCTCGAGGAAATCCGGCTCCGTGTTGAAGAGCTGGAGTCCGAGCTTCAAACACTGAGACACATCAGGGAGGGGTAGAGTTACCTGGACTCTGTGTATCACGAGGTATTCACACCAATTAGATTAATTAATTCAGATGTAGTCCGTGGCCTGGGTCAGGATGGTGTGACTAGAAGTGAGGCAGGTACGGGGATCCAGGAGGTAGTGTTGGAGGAGACGCAGCCCTTGCACTTGTCCAACAGGTTTGAGGCTCTTACTCCCTGTGAGGATGGGAACAGGGACTGCGGGGAGGATGAGCAACCTGGCCACAGCACCGTGGAGCGGGTTACCATTCAAGTGGGGGGAGTTAAAAGAAATGTTGCAGTGGTAGGGGATAGTATCGTTAGGGGGATAGATAGAGTTCTTTGCAGCCGAGAGCGAGAGTCCCGAAGGCTGTGTTGCCTGCCCGGTGCCAGGGTTAAGGACATCTCCTCTGGACTGGAGAGAAACTTGGAGTGGGAGGGGGAGGATCCAGTTGTCGTGGTCCATGTTGGTACCAACGACATAGATAGGACAAGGAAGGAGGTTCTGCTGAGGGAGTTTGAGCAGCTAGGGGCCAAATTAAAAAGCAGAACCACAAGGGTAATAATCTCTGGATTATTACCTGAGCCACGAGCAAATTTGGCTAGGACAAATAAAATTAGACAGTTAAATGCATGGCTCAAAGACTGGTGTGGGAGAAATGGGTTTTGCTTCCTGGACACTGGCACCAATACTGGGGCAGGAGGGAGCTGTTCCGTTGGGATGGGCTTCACTTTGCCAGTGCTGGGACTAGAGTCCTGGCGGATCATATAACTCGGGCTGTAGAGAGGGCTTTAAACTAACTAGTGGGGGGGGGTTTCCTAGAGAGCAAATAATAAAAATGAAAACAGAGAAGGTCATAGACTTAGGTAGCAGTGGGGAAATTAAAAACCAGAGCGTGTCAGGAAGGGGCAGAAGGTATGGAGTAAAAGGTAAAGTAATAAAAAAGGGCAAAAGATAAGTTCTCTATCTGAATGCACGTAGCATTCGTAACAAAATAGATGAGTTAATGGCACAAATAACTACATATGGGTATGATCTTGTGGCCATAACAGAAACATGGCTGCAGGGTGACAATGCCTGGGAATTAAACATACCAGGTTATTTAACAATCAGGAAGGACAGGCAGGAAGGAAGGGGAGGTGGGGTGGCTATGTTAATAAAGGAAGGAATCACTGTAATACAGAGAAATGATATTGGGTCAAAAGATCAGGATAATGAAACAGTTTGGGTGGAGGTAAGGAATAATAAAGCGAAAAAAGCACTAGTGGGCGTAGTCTATAGGCCTCCGAACAGTTGCAACTCTGTTGGACGGAGTATCAATCAGGAAATAGTTGAGGCTTGTAATAAGGGAACATCTATAATTATGGGGGATTTTAACTATCATATTAATTGGACAAATCAAATTGGGCAGGGTTGCCTTGAGGATGAGTTCATTGAGTGTATTAGGGATGGGTTTCTTGAGCAGTATGTAACTGAACCGACCAGGGGGCAAGCAACCTTAGATCTGGTCCTGTGTAACGAGACAGGATTAATTAAAAATGTCCTAGTAAAGGATCCCCTTGGAATGAGTGACCATAACATGGTTGAATTCCATATTCAATTAGAGGGTGAGAAGGTTGGATCTCAAACAAGCGTGCTAAGCTTGAATAAAGGAGACTATGAAGGTATGAGAGCGGAATTGAGTAGAGTGGATTGGGAAAATAGATTAAAGGGTAAGACGATACATGATCAGTGGTGTACATTTAAGGAGTTATTTTACAACTTCCAAAAAATATATATTCCACGGAGAAGAAAAGGGTGTAAAAGAAAAGACAGCCATCCATGGCTAAGTAAAGAAATTAAGGATATTATTCGACTAAAAACAAGGGCATATAAGGTAGCCAAATCTAGTGGGAGGATAGAGGATTGGGAAAACTTTAAAAGACAGCAAAAAATAACAAAAAGATTGATTAAGAAAGGGAAGATAGATTATGAAAGTAAATTAGCAAAAAATATAAAAACAGATAGTAAGAGTTTTTATAGTTATATAAAAAGAAAAAGGGTGGCTAAAGTAAATGTTGGTCCCTTAGAGGATGAGACCGGGAAATTAATGGTGGGAAATATGGAGATGGCAAAATCACTGAATGAATATTTTATATCAGTCTTTACAGTAGAAGACACTAAGAATATCCCAACACTGGACAAACAGGGGGCTAAAGTGGGGGAGGAGCTAAACACGATCAAAATCACTAAGGAAGTGGTACTCGGTAAAATAATGGGACTCAAGGCGGATAAATCACCTGGACCTGATGGCTTACATCCTAGGATCTTGAGGGAAGTGGCGGTAGGGATTGTGGATGCATTGGTAATAATTTTCCAAAACTCTCTGGACTCGGCAAAGGTCCCGGCAGACTGGAAAACTGCTAATGTAACACCCTTATTTAAAAAGGGCAGTAGACAGAAGGCTGGAAACTATAGACCGGTTAGCCTAACATCTGTGGTAGGTAAAATTTTGGAGTCCATTATTAAGGAGACAGTAACAGGACATTTGGATAATCATAATTTAATAGGACAAAGTCAGCATTGTGGTGTATGTGCCTTTAAGAGCCCCTGTGTACTGTAATGCCGGTAGTGGCCACTCGGGCTATATAAGCCTGTAGAGTGTCTTGTATCTGTTAGTTCACCTCCGGACTTTGTTCAGTAAACCAACTCCTGCATTCCGTGTCTCCATTAACACACGGATACAACAGTGGCGACGAATTGGAAACGGACTTACCTGCAATTCGGCATCACCTTAAGGAGATCGATTCCTCAGACGAAGGTCGAAGAAAAAAAAAGAAAAAACTGTGGTTTCACCAGCTAGCCGGGCTGGTGGCAGGTACTGCAATAATCCTTCCTGGGCGGCGGGCTGGGGCTCGATCGGCTGGCTCTGCAGCGGGGCCGAGCAGCAAAGGCGGAGGCAAACAGAGACAGAGGGTGGAGCACTCGGGAGATATCCAGCGCGGCAAAGCAGGTCGGTGTTCGGACCAAGCAGAGGGAGGGAAAAGTCCCAGAGAGTCCGGTGGGAACGAGTCTCCAACTATTAAAAAAATATCTGTATAAATAAAAACCGCGGAGAACAGCATTGTCAGCAGCAGCAGCGGCGGGAAAGCGCGGGAGGCGCCATTTTTTCTCGGCAGGGAAAAGAGGAAAGCGCGGGAGGCGCCATTTTTTTCAGGATGCCTAAGACTGGCAATATTACTGCTTTCGATAGTGATGTGGAAGATTGGACCACATATGTGGAAAGAGTGGAGGTATATTGCACAGCGAATGAAATAGAGGATGATAAAAAGGCATCGGTATTTCTAAATTTAATGGGCGCAAGGACATACGGGCTGTTACGAAACTTAATCACTCCAGCCAAACCGATGGACAAGAATTTTAAGGAGATTGTTGATACCCTACAGGAGCACTTAAACCCAACATTGCTGCTGATAGTGGAACGATTCAAGTTCTTCAGGAGGAATCAGCACAAGAATGAAAGAAACGCTGATTACCTCACCGAATTAAGGAAGCTGTCAAAGCACTGCCAATTCGGGGCAGGACTGGCAGATTCTCTTCGAGACAAATTCGTCTGCGGTCTCCTAAGTGAAGGAACACAAAAAAGGTTACTTTCTGAGAAAGATTTAACACTGGATGATATACCTATCAATTCGTCCAATAAAAAGCGACGAGTTAGGAACGTAACTAAAGGTTTTTATTGACTAAATAACAGAGCCCACCCTCATGGGTGATCGGATCCAACAAGGAGGAATACCAGCCAGTCGACTACCTTTATACCTGGGCAGGTAGGTGGAGCCATGGGCGGAGTCGGAGGTGGTCAGCCCAGGTATAACAGCGCGACAAGAGGCGACCTCGTGTAGTGATACAACAGTGAGAACAGTGATAACAATACAACAGTGATAACTATAGTGTAACGATAGTGAACGATAAAAGTGGTTTACCACATTGGACAAGGCTTTCAGTGTGGCTGTATCATATGAAGCAGCAGCAAGAGGAGCTGCAGAGATACAGCAAAAGCCGCAGGACTTTGGCACCCATGAAATGACACAGGGTTTCGAGAGATGTTATCGCTGCAGCAGATCCACCCATGACCAGAGGGACTGCTGGTTCAAGGACAAAGCATGCAGGCAATGCAGAAAGATGGGACACATTGCACGTGTATGCCGATCTGGAAACAAAAAATCCACTGACAGAAAAAAAATCAATAAGGAAAAGTACAGAAAGGTACAAATGATGACGGACAGTCGCTCCGAAGACCAGAAGAGCGATCGCGACTCCAGAAACAAGAGACTAAGCTGTCTCAAATTACATAATGTAATTGCCAAAGAAGATTACCAGACCATTTGGATTACCCTCACGATAGCGGGGTCCCCAGTTAAAATGGAGCTAGATACAGGATCAGCTCTGACCGTCATAAGTCGACGGGATTACGAGCGGCTATTTCAGCATATACCTTTGAAAGGCACATCCATTATCTTGAAAACATATACGGGGCAGAAAGTATACCCCAGAGGGAAAATAAGGGTGCCTGTTGTATACAACGGCAAGGAAATACAGAAGTTGTATTTATACGTTCTGCAAGATGGTGGTCCACCGCTGTTGGGACGTGAATGGATCAGGAAGATACGTTTAGACTGGCACTCCATTCAGGCACTGACGGTGACCAGTAAGAAAAAAAATGATGATGACGTCATACCTGAACGATTAAAAGACATCTTGGCCAACGCCAAAGAAGTGTTTCAACAGGAACTAGGAACCTTGAAAGGCGTCACCACCTCGATAAAAGTGGAAGATGCGGCAATTCCCAAGTTTTTTAAGGCAAGGCCGGTGTCATACGCAATTCGTCCAGCCGTCGAGGCAGAGCTGGAGAATTTGGAAAAGGCAGGCGTGTTATCCAAGATAGATTGGAGCGAGTGGGCAACACCCATCATCCCGGTCATGAAGAAAACGTTGAATAATGATAAATCTGAAGAACAGAGAAAAATTCGCATCTGTGGGGACTTCAAGGTGACTGTAAACCTGGTCCTTCACACGGTACAGTATCCTCTTCCGAGGATAGAAGATATTTTCGCCTCACTATCCGGAGGGAAACGTTTCACCAAAATTGACTTGGCACAGGCATATCTACAGATGGAGATTGAGGAGGCCTCTAAAAAGTATCTCACAATAAACACACACAAAGACCTGTACCAGTACAATCGACTGATTTTCGGAGTAGCATCAGCTCCAGCTATCTGGCAAAGAGCTATGGAGCAAGTCCTGCAAGGGATTCTGGGGACTCAATGCTACCTAGATGACATCCTTGTAACAGGAGAAAACGACAACGAGCACCGTGCCAATTTGGAGCAGGTGCTCACTAGGCTGAGAGAACGGGGCCTACGAGCAAATCGCCCCAAGTGCAAATTTTTCCAGAAACAAATATCATATTGTGGCCACATAATTAACGAAGAAGGGTTGCATAAGTCACCTGAAAAAATTGAAGCGGTCATAAAAGCCCCAGCACCTGAAAATGCCTCACAATTAAGGTCGTTCCTGGGATTGATAAATTACTATCATAAATTTTTACCAAACTTGTCAACTGTTCTGCACCCTCTTAACGAACTGCTACAAACGGGAGTAATTTGGAAATGGAGCGAAGACTGTAAACGTGCCTTCCGTAAATGCAAAGGCTTGATCACGTCCAAGGAAGTTTTGGCTCATTACAACCCATCACTGCCAATCAGACTGGCGTGCGATGCATCCCCTTACGGCGTAGGAGTGGTATTATCGCATAGATTCCCTGATGGCTCGGAGCGGCCGATAGCTTTTGCATCACGCTCATTGAACTCAGCTGAGCGTAACTATGCCCAGATCAACAGGGAAGCACTCAGCCTGGTATGGGGAGTGAACAAATTCAACCATTACCTACACGGACAAAAATTTACCTCGTTGACTGACCATCAACCACTCGTCTCCATATTTAACCCTAAAAAGGGCATTCCCATTATGACAGTGCAAAGGCTACAGAGGTGGTCCCTTTTCCTAGGGGCACACCAATGTGACATAGAATACAAAGGATCAAAACAGCATGGAAATGCTGACGGTTTATCACGTCTACCTTTGCCAACGGTGGAAGAGGCACCTACAGTGGACCCAGTGGAGATGTTCCACTCAACCATAGTGGAATGTCTACCAGTAACAAATTCTACCATTGAAAAGGAAACGAGAAATAACCCGACTCTCTCACGAGTCTACGATTTAACGGTGAAGGGATGGCCAGCACATGGCGAACCACTGTTGCCAGCATTCTTGCAAAGAAGAGAACAGCTGTCAGTGTGCCGAGGAACCTTGATGTGTGGATCCAGAGTGGTGATTCCACCCAAACTCCAGGATAAAGTGCTAAAGGAGCTTCACGAGGGGCATCTGGGTGGAGTGAAAATGAAGAACCTAGCCAGAGCGTTTGTGTGGTGGCCAGGTATCGATGGAGACATCGAAGAAATGACCAAGGGCTGTCTAGGATGCCAGAAGGTCCAAAACGCCCCACCACAAGCCCCTCTACATCCATGGGAGTGGCCCTCATCTCCATGGCAAAGGGTACACATCGACTTTGCTGGTCCATTTATGGACTCAATGTTCTTAATCGCGGTTGATGCACACTCCAAGTGGCCGGAGGTAATAAAGATGTCCTCCACCACCACGGAAAAAACCATCACAGTATTAAAGGACCATATTTGCCAGGAATGGGCTGCCTGAACAGATCTGTTCTGATAATGGACCGCAATTTGTGTCCAAAGAATTCAGGAAGTTCTTAAAAAACAATGGGGTCAAGCACTACACGTCCGCCCCATACCATCCCGCCACCAATGGATTGGCTGAAAGGTTTGTCCAGACCTTCAAGAAGGCCATAAAGGCCATGGGTAATGAAGACATAAATCTACAGCATAAGGTAGATAACTTCTTGTTTGCATACAGGAATGCAACACATGTGGTTACAAACCAAACTCCCGCCATGATGTTTTTCAATAGAAGACAAAGATGCCGGCTGGATTTGATCAAGCCAAACATCAGAAGGGACGCAGAGAACCGGCAATTTCAAGGCATGAATGAAAGGCCAACTAGAACCTTCCAGATAGGTCAACAAGTTTTGGCCCGGGACTACCGTACCGAGAAATGGCAGCCTGGAACTATTTGCACACGACTAGGACCGCTGATGTGTCCCGTGGACATTGGTGAAAGCATAATAAGGCGCCATGCTGACCAGATCATAGAGTCATCCGAAAAGGGACAACCTACACCACAACTCTATACGCCTAATGATGAAGCAGAGATACCCATAGTATCTGCCTCCGATCCGGTGATACTGGAACCAGATGAACCCGACACTGGCATCCAAGCCGAATCGACCTTGCCAAAAGAACCTACTACACCACCGAAAACTACTACACCACCGAGGCGTTGTCTGGACCGAGTCAGGAAGCCTCCAGAGAGACTGACTTATAATTGATTAACTGCAGCAAATGTGTAGATTATTGTTCTTGTAAACATGTTAATTAATGATTACTTAAAATGTTATGTACTGGTTGTCTAAAAGGGGAGGAATTGTGGTGTATGTGCCTTTAAGAGCCCCTGTGTACTGTAATGCCGGTAGTGGCCACTCGGGCTATATAAGCCTGTATAGTGTCTTGTATCTGTTAGTTCACCTCCAGACTTTGTTCAGTAAACACCTGTAAACCAACTCCTGCATTCCGTGTCTCCATTAACACACGGATACAACAAGCATGGTTTTATGAAGGGGAAGTCATGTTTGACAAATTTGCTGGAGTTCTTTGAGGAAGTAACATATAGGGTGGATAAAGAGGAACCAGTGGACGTAGTGTATTTAGACTTGGGGATAATATTCTGGCATGGATAGAGGATTGGCTATCTAACAGAAGGCAGAGAGTTGGGATAAATGGTTCATTCTCAGACTGGCAATCAGTAACTAGTGGTGTTCCGCAGGGGTCAGTGCTGGGTCCCCAACTCTTTACAATCTATATTAACGATTTGGAGGAGGGGACCGAGTGTAACATATCAAAGTTTGCAGATGATACTAAGATGGGAGGGAAAGTAGTGAGTGAGGAGGACATAAAAAACCTGCAAGGGGACATAGACAGGCTAAGTAAGTGGGCAGAGATTTGGCAGATGGAATACAATACTGGAAAGTGTGAGGTTATGCACTTTGGCAGGAAAAATCGTAGAGCAAGTTACTATCTTAATGGCAAGAAACTGGAAAGTACTGAAGTACAAAGGGATCTGGGGGTCCTGGTGCACGAAACTCAAAAGGTTAGTATGCAGGTGCAGCAAGTGATTAAGAAGGCCAATGGAATGTTGGCTTTCATTGCTAGGGGGATAGAATATAAAAATAGGGAGGTATTGCTTCAGTTGTACAAGGTATTGGTGAGACCGCACCTGGAATACTGCGTACAGTTTTGGTGTCCATACTTAAGAAAGGACACACTTGCTCTCGAGTCAGTACAAAGAAGGTTCACTCGGTTAATCCCGGGGATGAGGGGATGGACATATGAGGAGAGGTTGAGTAGATTGGGACTCTACTCATTGGAGTTCAGAAGAATGAGAGGTGATCTTATTGAAACATATAAGATTGTGAAGGGGTTGGATCAGGTGGATGTGGGGAGGATGTTCCCGATGATGGGTGAAACTAGAACTAGGGGGCATAGCCTTAGAATAAGGGGCTGCTCTTTCAGAACTGAGATGAGGAGGAACTACTTCACTCAGAGGGTGGTAGGTCCATGGAATATGCTGCCCCAAAAAGCTGTAGAAGCTGCATCATTACATAAATTTAAAACAGAAATAGACAGTTTCCTAGAAGTAAAGGGAATTAAGGGTTCCAGGGAACGGGCAGGAATTTGGACATGAGTCTAGGTTCGGATCGGTCATGGCCCTGTGGGTAGCGGAGCGGGCCCAGGGGCCGTGTAGCCTGATCCTGCTCCTATTTTGTGTGTCTAATTCTGTTAGATTCAGGAGATGGTTCTGTGACAGTAGATTGGCGGTTAGGATCAGATCAGCCATGATCTTATTGAATGGCGGAGCAGGCTCGAGAGGCCGATTGGCCTACTCCTGCTCCTATTTCTTATGTTCTTAAATGCATTTACTGACCTTGGCTGCCCGTGCTTGCAAACATCACACCACCACACCGCGAATATGCAGTCTCCAGAGAATACAACCGCTACACCAGCAAAGACATGCCGATCCAGGCCGACTTGAACAACCTACCACCAACCCATCTCAAATCTAGAAGGCCATTTTGGACCATCACCGAAGCCCTTCAGCGATCTCCCCTCAGCCTTGATAATTGATGATGAAATGCTTGGAAGAACTGTGACATCTGCATAAATGGAAGATTAAAGTATCCCCATCATGCGACTGTGGAGCTCCTAATCAGACCTTGGAGCACATCATTGAGCACTGCGCTCAGAGGAAATTTGTAGGCAGCCTACAAGATATCCATGCTGTTACACCGGAAGCTTTGGCCTGGATATCTGACTTAGATATTGACCTTTGATTTGCTTTGCTACTACCAGACGAAAGAAGATGAAGACTGATCAACATTAATAATGGTAGAAGATTCTGCTGTGTTGCCACTTTGCTCATCAACTTAGTTCCATTTATGATCACATTAATGTTAACACCCAGAAAAAATATACCCCAACATTTTCATGTTAACGAACAGCTCCTAATTTTCTCTCTGGAGCAGGATGGTTCCTTTACCTTTGCCACAAGTGGGAGACATACTTTTGCCAGTGTTGAATTGTATATAGGTCATTCTGCCCAGGAATAAATAAGCTGGTCAAGATCCATTTATCTTTTTATACAGTAAAGCCTTGTACTCAGTCAGTGGAAAATAGGGCCCAAAGAGATTTGTAAAGCACGGAACAGCATGAATCACTGACTGACTGGTGAGACTATAATATTGACACATTCACAGCTGCAAGATTCTCAGGCAGTACTCTGTCTTCAAAATAAAATGAGATTTTTTTGGCATTCCAAGAAGGAGAGCAACTCATTTTCACAATCTTCAAAAATATTAGAGCCAATAATCAGACCCAAGAATATTTTATCTCTTATGTGACCTTCACTACATGTTAAGAGGGTGGAATAATGTTCAGAATGGAGGCCAGGACACATCAAGATAGCAAAGTGAAGCTAAAACCGTCTGACTGAAAATATCAGCCCATTTTGAATTCAACATTTGTAAGTCATACACTTCTCCTTCACCCATCTACAACACATTCTTATGTAGTGCAACCTATTTATACTGTCCTCAATAGGTTTTAATTTCCCTGTTTGATGTATCTGCTGCTGTACCCTGCTAGAAACTGGAACACCAACTCTCATTAAACATTCAAAAATGCCATTCAACTTGCTTGAGGGGGACACTTTTCTGGTACCAGTGACATCCTTACAGATTTTATGGGGTCACTTTTAGACCTCATTGTGCAGAGTGTAGAATTGTAACAGTGCAAATACACACAGGACTTGTCCTGCCATTTACAATGCACTGAAGGAAAAATAAAGTTAAATAGTGACATATGACTGGTAAAAAAGGGAGTGCAAGGTCAGTTTTAAAACACAATACTGGATTTTTGCCAGTGGATTAAGTTGGAAATTTGGAGAAAGTGAAATTTCCTGAAGGCTACCATGATCTATCCACAGAGGTCATACTTCAATACAATGACCCTGAAATTGCAGTCGGCAGAGTAGCTAAGGAGTACGCCGCCGACCTCCGAAAGAAATCCCCACTTACCTGGTGCGAGACCCCTTTCAAAAACTTGCATTGTTTTGTTAGAGTTGTGCGCAGCATTTTTTTTTTAATTCATTGATGGGATGTGGGCGTCGCTGGCTAGGCCTGCATTTAGTGCCCATCCCTAATTGCACTTGAGAAGATGGTGGTGAGTCACCTTCTTGAACCGCTGCAGTCCATATGGTGTAGGTACACCCACAATGCTGTTAGGAAGGGAGTTCCAGGATTTTGGCCCAGCGACAGTGAAGGAACGGCAATACAGGTCCAAGTCAGGATGGTGTGTGGCTTGGAGGGGAACTTGTAGGTGGTGATGTTCCCATGCGTCTGCTGCCCTTGTCCTTCTAAGTGGTAGAGGTCGCGGGTTTGGAAGGTGCTGTTGAAGGAGCTTTGGCGAGCTGCTGCAGTGCATCTTGTAGATGGTACACACTGCAGCCACAGTGCGCCGGTGGTGGAGGGAGTGAATGTTGAAGGTGGTGGATGGAGTGCTAATCAAGCGGGCTGCTTTATCCTGAATGGTGTCGAGCTTCTTGAGTGTTGTTGGAGCTGCACTCATCCAGGCAAGTGGAGAGTATTCCATCACACTCCTGACTTGTGCCTTGTAGATGGTGGAAAGGCTTTGGGGAGTCAGGAGGTGAGACACTCGCTGCAGAATTCCCAGCCTCTGGCTTGCTCTTGTAGCCACAGTATTTATATGGCTGGTCCAGTTCAGTTTCTGATCAATGGTAACCCCCAGGATGTTGATAGTGGGGGATTCAGCGATGGTAATGCCATTGAATGTCAAGGGGAGATGGTTAGAGTCTCGCTTGTTGGAGATGGTCATTGCCTGGCACTTGTGTGGTGCGAATGTTACTTGCCACTTGTCAGCCCAAGTCTGAATGTTGTCCAGGTCTTGCTGCATATGGACACGGACTGCGTCAGTATCTGACGAGTCTCGAATGGTGCTGAACTGTGTGCAATCATCAGCGAACATCCCCACTTCTGACCTTATGATGGAGGGAAGGTCATTGATGAAACAGCTGAAGATGGTTGGGCCTAGGACACTGCCCTGAGGAACTCCTGCAGTGATGTCATGTGATTGAGATGAATGACCTCCAACAACCACAGCCAACTTCCTTTGTGCTAGGTATGATTCCAACCAATGGAGAGTTTTCCCCTTGATTCCCATTGACTTCAGTTTTGCTAGGGCTCCTTGATGCCACACTCGATCAAACGCTGCCTTGATGTCAAGGGCAGTCACTCTCACCTCACCTCTTAGCTCTTTTGTCCATGTTTGGACCAAGGCTGTAATGAGGTCAGGAGCTGAGTGGCACTGGCGGAACCCAAACTGGGTGTCAGTTAGCATAGTGTGCCATGGATCCCAGGGGCGCACCGTTGTGTATA
Organism: Somniosus microcephalus; assembly: GCF_052327205.1. Lineage (NCBI taxonomy): Eukaryota > Metazoa > Chordata > Chondrichthyes > Squaliformes > Somniosidae > Somniosus > Somniosus microcephalus. The sequence continues at coordinate 168,816,287 of NC_140988.1, forward strand.
AGTGGTGCACCGCTCTAGATGATCCCAGGTACAATCAGGAAACAGAAATCTCCGATGCCCATTCATGATTTTTTAATGCTTAATTTTAATGGAGGCGATGTAAATATCCTGCTTGTGTGTCTAGCTTTCTTGTGTGCAAAAAATTCACTGCAGGGAAATTGCATTTCATTAATAGTTTGTTAAATTGGTTCAAATCATGAAAGCCTCATAATAGTTAGTTATGTCATCAGCATTTCAATCAGTTAACCAAAAATGTTAAACACTTGTTCTTTTCCTCTTTTTCTGTGGGTGAACCAGTTTTGTGAAATACATCACAGCTGCTGCACAAGGGGCATCTCTTTCTAATAAAAATATCCTTGTAATCTTGCTCTGAAATGAAAAGGATGTCGGTGCTTTCGTAGTTTGTTTTTACCCTTTGCCTATTTGTCTCTGCGAGTTGTGTTGGGATCAGTTGTAATAATTAGAAGGAGGAGATATTAGTTATGTGGATATAGATATTACTTTTAAAAATTTTAATTACATTTTTATCATTGTGCAAATAACTGCTGTATATTTCAAGCTTTGATGCTTCATCTAATATTGCATATCATCCCTCCCCTTATGCTGTGGAAACAGGCTCCTGCACCTGTTTGCACCAGCCATAAGATTTTTCTGCATAATTGCTAGGCAGTTGGTGGGCAATTAACCCAACACTGTGCCAGCAATGAGGATTTGACATTTATAGCGGATGATCTGTCAAGTCGGAACATGACAGATCACAAGTTCAGGATTTAGCGCAAGCTGTCATACCAGCCGCAAGTTCTGCCCCATTGTGCTCTTTCCACACACCTTACACCACAACACTGTGCTCTGTCCACACACCTTACACCACAACACTGTGCTCTGTCCACACACCTTACACCACAACACTGTGCTCTTTCCACACACCTTACACCACAACACTGTGCTCTGTCCACACACCTTACATCACAACACTGTGCTCTTTCCACACACCTTACACCACAACACTGTGCTCTGTCCACACACCTTACACCACAACACTGTGCTCTGTCCACACACCTTACACCACAACACTGTGCTCTTTCCACACACCTTACACCACAACACTGTGCTCTGTCCACACACCTTACACCACAACACTGTGCTCTTTCCACACACCTTACACCACAACACTGTGCTCTGTCCACACACCTTACATCACAACACTGTGCTCTTTCCACACACCTTACACCACAACACTGTGCTCTGTCCACACACCTTACATCACAACACTGTGCTCTTTCCACACACCTTACACCACAACACTGTGCTCTTTCCACACACCTTACACCAAAACACTGTGCTCTGTCCACACACCTTACACCAAAACACTGTGCTCTGTCCACACACCTTACACCAAAACACTGTGCTCTGGCCACACACCTTACACCACAACACTGTGCTCTGGCCACACACCTTACACCACAACACTGTGCTCTGTCCACACAGGAAAAAGTCTAATGGTGTACGCTGCGAGATGCCCCACTCCAGTAAGGTGTGGCCCAATAACCAGAGCTCCCGGCTTGCATATCAGAAATGCCTGACAACACAGCACTTCTGATAAGGTTTCATTTTCAGAGGTACAGAGGTAGGCAAATAGCTAGGTCCTGTAAAAGGAATATATTCCAGCTGAATTGAATTTACTCAAATTATATTCATGGGAGAATGTCTGTTCTGGCAGAATGAGATAATAAACTAATCCAGGTGAAGCGTTTTTTCATTAAAGCCATTCCACTATCACTATTTCATCAATAAAAATACTTTTACTGCACAGAACTGGGAATATAATTAAATGGGTATTAAAATGTATGATCTTGGCCCATTTATATTGAATGTGCTAAAAAAGGACATCTTTGCTTTAACCTTAAATTTTTTCTTATAAAACATATTAATTTTCTATTCAATCAATCAATATATCAGAAATCACAGAAACCCCGCAGTGCAGATAGAGGCCATTTCGGCCCATCGAGCCTGCACCGACACATATCCCACCCTATCCCCGTAACCCCATGTATTTAATCCCCCTAACACTAAGGGTCAATTTATCATAGCCAATCAACCTAACCCGCACATCTTTGGACTGTGGGAGGAAACCGGAGCACCCGGAGGAAACCCACGCAAACACGGGGAGAATGTGCAAACTCCACACAGACAGTCACCCGAGGCCGGATTTGAACCCAGGTCTCTGGCGCTGTGAGGCAACAGTGCTAACCACTATGCCACCGTGCTGCCCACTTCTGGTTCCACTTATGTCCAAATATCAGAAGATCATTAGTTGAGTTTGAATATGTAGAATTAGGAAACAAAAAAGAAAATGCTTCCACTGCATTTAACATCTCCAGGAGAGAAGATTCTGCTTCTTTCTGTGACCCCTTGAAACTTGGCACAGATTTCACACGCAGCTTCTTATAACTGTCTCAAAATGTAGAGCACCACAAATTCCATGTATCACCACATGACCGTCTGTCTTGCGTGCACTATCCTGGGAAACTCACACGCCACCAATACAGAGATCTGAAAGTAGAATACGTATGAAAGATTTTCACACCTCCCAAATTCATGAAATATAAAGAAGCAGAAGAATTGGCTTGTAAAGACGAGCAGCCGTGCTGCTATTATTTTATTTATACAGTTTATAGTCAACTTTTGGAGTGAGTGACCTGCTTCTTATCAAATGGGATTCACCAGCAGAAATACTCATTGAGCCAGAATTCAGCTGTAGTATTAATAAACTGCAGGCCAATTTCTGATATATGTATCAAACTAACAGGAGTTCTTTTTGCTAATGCCAAAACTAGAGATTATTGGCATCAATTTATTTTATTCAACAACAGTAAAAAAACATCTTCAGAGATGGAAAATAGTTGGGAGAACAGATAATGAGACACAGAGGGGGAGATTAGGAGCGATTACCGAGAGCTTGGTCAAAAAGATGAGTTTTAATAAGTTTTACAAAGGAAAAAGAAGTGGAGAGGTACAAGACTCTAGAGAGAGATTTCTAGAGAGTGAGGAAAGATGGGTTTGCAAAATGAAATGCTTGGTGCATTGACAGTCCTGTCAGAGAGCCTGAATGCAATGTCAAGGAGCATGGAGGAGGCCAGCTCCAGCATTGCACAGGGCTTTGAGCAGAGCTTTGAGCCTATCCTTTCCAGCATGGAATGGCTGTGCAGATACATTAACGCACTTGTGGACCCAACCATCATGCCGCATCTGATGGCCGAAGTCTCAGCTTCCATTGCATAGATACATAGAAACATAGAAGATAGGAGCAGGAGTAGGCCATTCGGCCCCTCGAGCCTGTTCCGCCATTTAATGAGATCATGGCTGATCATCCAAATTCAGTACCCTGTCCCTGCTTTCTCCCCATATCGCTTGATCCCTTTAGCCTTAAGAAATATATCCAACTCCTTCTTGAATATATTTAATGAATTGGCCTCAACTGCCTTCTGTGGTAGAGAATTCCACAGGTTCACCACTCTCTGGGTGAAGAAATTCCTCCTCATCTCTGTCCTAAATGGCTTACTCCTTATCCTTAGACTGTGACCCCTGGATCTGGACTCCCCCGCCATCGGGAACATCTTTCCTGCATCAAGTCTGTCTAGTCCTGTTACAATTTTATAAGTTTCAATGAGATCCCCTCTCATTGTTCTAAACTCCAGCAAATACAAGCCCAATCGACCCAATCTCTCTTCATACGTCATTCCTGCCATCCCAGGTATTAGCCTGGTGAATCTTCGTTGCACTCCCTCCATGGCAAGAACATCCTTCCTCAGATAAGGCGACCAAAACTGCACACAATACTCAAGATGTGTCCTCACCAAGGCCCTGTACAACTGCAGCAAGACATCATTGTTCCTGCTCTCAAACCCTCTCGCTACGAAGGCCAACATACCATTTTGCCTTCTTAACCGCCTGCTGCACGTGCATGCTTACTTTCAGTGACTGGTGCACAAGGACACCCAGGTCTCGTTGCCCTTCCCCTTTTCCCAATCTATTGCTGTTCAGATAATAATCTGTCTTCCTGTTTTTGCCACCAAAGTGGATAACCTCACAAGTGGATACCGCATCTGCCATGCATCTGCCCAATCACCCAACCTGTCCAAATCATGCTGGAGTTTCTCTGCATCCTCCTCACAGCACACATGCCCACCCAGCTTTGTGCCATCTGCAAACTTAGGGATATTACATATAGTTCCCTCATCTAGATCATTTATATATATATTTTGTGAATAAGTGGGGTCCAAGCACCGATCCCTGCAGTACCCCACTAGTCACTGCCTGCCACTCGGAAAAAGACCCATTTATTCCAACTCTTTGCTTCCTGTCTGCCAACCAGTTTTCTATCCAAGTCAGTACCTTGCCCCCAATCCCATGTGCTTTAACTTTACACGCTAATCTCTTATGCGGGACCTTATCGAAAGCCTTCTGAAAGTCCAAATACACCACATCCACTGGTTCTCCCTTATCAATTCTACCGGTTACATCCTCAAAAAATTCCAGTAGATTAGTCAAGCACGATTTACCTTTTGTAAATCCATGTTGATTTTTTCTGATCCTGTCACTGTTTTCCACGTGCTCTGCTATTACATCTTTTATATTGGACTCTAGCATTTTCCCCACTACCGATGTCAGGCTTACCGGTCTATAATTCCCCGTTTTCTCTCTACCACCTTTTTAAAATAGTGGGGTTATATTAGCTACCCTCCAATCCATGGGAACTGTTCTAGAGTCTATAGAATTTTGGAAGATGACCAGCAATGCATCTACTATTTCTAGGGCCACTTCCTTAAGTGCCCTAGGATGTAGATTATCAGGCCCTGGGCATTTATCGGCCTTCAATCCCGTCAATTTCCCTAACACCATTTCTCTACAAATACTGATTTCATTAAGTTCCTCCCTCTCATTAGACCCTATGTTCCCCGACATCTCTGGGGAGTTAATTGTGTCCTCCTTTGTTAAGACAGAACCAAAGTATGTATTTAATTGGTCTGCCATTTCTTTGTTCCCCATCATAAATTCCCCTGATTCTGACCGCAAGGGACCTACGCTTGACTTCACCAAACTTATCATCTTCACATATCTGTAGCAGCTTTTACAGTCAGTTTTTATATTCCCTGCAAGCTTACTCTCATATTCTATTTCGCTCCTCTTAATTAATCCCTTTGTCCTCCTTTGCTGAATCCTAAACTGCTCCCAATCCTCAGTTTTGCTGCTTTTTCTGGCCAATTTATATGTCCTCTCCTTGGATCTTATGCTACCCCTAATTTCCCTTGTTAGCCACGGTTGAGTCACCTTTTTGTTTTATTTTTATGCCAAACAGGGATGAACAAATTCTGTAGTTCATCCATGCGATCTTTAAATGTTTGCCATTGCCTATCCACCGTCAACCCTTTGAGTAACATTCCCCAATCCATCCTAGCCAACTCGCGCCTCATACCACCGTAGTTTCCTTTATTTAAATTCAGGACCCTAGTCTCTGAGTCAACTAGTTCACTCTCCATCTTAATGAAGAATTCGATCATATTATGATCGCTCCGCCCCAAGGGGCCTCGCACAACAAGATTGCTAGTTAATCCTTTCTCTTTACATAATACCCAGTCTAAGATGGCCTGATCTCTAATTGGTTCCTCAACATATTGGTCCAGGAAACCATCCCGTATACACTCTAGGAATTCCTCCTCCACAGTATTTTTACTAATTTGGTTAGCCCAATCTATATGTAAATTAAAGTCACTCATGATAACTGCTGTGCCCTTATTGCACGTGTCTCTAATTTCCCGTTTAATGCCATCCCCAACCTCAGCATTACTGTTTGGGACCTTCTTAACTGCCTGCTGCACCTGCATGCTTACTTTCAGCGACTGGTGCACAAGGACGCCCAGGTCTCGTTGCACTTCCCCTTCTCCCAATCTATTGCCATTTAGATAATAATCTGCCTTCCTATTTTTGACACCAAAGTGGATAACCTCGCATTTATCCACGTTATATTGCATCTGCCATGCTTCTGCCCAATCACCCAACCTGTCCAAATCATACTGGAGTTTCTCGGCATCCTCCTCACAGCACACACGCCCACCCAGCTTTGTGTCGTCTGCAAACTTGGAGATATTACATCTAGTTCCCTCGTCCAGATCATGAATATATATTGTGAATAGCTGGGGTCCAAGGACCGATCCCTGCAGTACCCCACTAGTCACTGCCTGCCACTCGGAAAAAGAGCTGTTTATTCCAACTCTTTGCTTTCTGTCTGCCAACCAGTTTGATTTCAGCAACCAGTTAAGCCTCCCTGACTCACCCAATTCGCAGCACTCTGTTGAAATCTGCAGCACAAGCAGAAACCACCCAATGTTTGAGTGCTGCAGTGGAAGCTCAGACCGAAGTCATGCAAACAGAGACGACTGCCAACATGGCTGGGTTTTGCAGTGTGGAAAGGGGCTTGCAGGGTGTCACAGCAGTCCAGCAATCTATAAGAACATAAGACAGAGAAGCAGGAGTAGGTCATTTGGCCCCTCGAGCCTGCTCCGCCATTCAATAAGATCATGGCTGATCTGATCTTGGCCTCAACTCCACTTCCCTGCCCGCTCCCCATAACCCTTGACTCCCTTACCTTTCAAAAATCTGTCTATCTCCACCTTAAATATATTCAATGACCCAGCCTCCACAGCTCTCTGGGGAAGAGAATTCCAAAGATTCACAACCCACTGAGAGAAGAAATTCCTCCTCATTTCCGATTTAAAAGGGTTTCCCCTTATTCTGAAATTATGCCTACTAGCTCTAGATTCCCCCATTATGGGAAACATCATCTCTGCATCTACCCTGTCAAGCCCTCTCAGAATCTTATATGTTTCAATAAGTTCCCCTCTCATTCTTCTAAACTCCAATGAGTATAGGTCCAACCTGCTCAACCTTTCTTCATAAGGTAACCCCTTCCTCTCCGAAATCAACCTCGTGAACCTTCTCTGAACTGCCTCCAATGCAAGTATGTCCTTCCTTAAATAAGGAGACCAAAACTGTACACAGTACTCCAGATGTGGTCTCACCAACACCCTGTACAGTTTTAACAGGACTTCCCTGCTTTTATACTCCATTCCCTTTGCAATAAAGGCCAACATTCCATTTGCCTTCCTAATTACTTGCTGTACCTGCATGCTAGCTTTTTGTGATTCATGTACAAGGACCCCCAGATCCCTCTGTACCACAGCATTTTGTAATCTCTCCCCATTTAAGTAATAATTTGCTTTTTTATTTATCCTACCAAAGTGGATAACCTCGCATTTTCCCACATTAAACTCCATCTGCCAGATTTTTGCCCACTCAGTTAGCCTATCTATAGCCCTTTGGAGATTCTTTGCATCCTCCACACAATTTGCTTTCCCACCTATCTTTGTATCATCAGCAAATTTGGCTACATTACACTCAGTCCCTTCATCCAAGTCATTAATATAGATTGTAAATATTGAGGCCCCAGCACTGATCCCTGCGGCACCCCACTAGTTACAGTTTGCCAACCTGAGAATGACCCATTTATCCCAACTCTCTGGGGGCGATTTTCCCATTGGAGGTGGGTTGGAGGCGGGTTTCGGTTTGGGCGGGTTCGAAACCCACCTCCACTGTCAAGTGGGAAAAATTTGCGATTTTCTCCTAATTGGCCAGTTAATTTCAGAAGTGTGGATTCCCCTGGGCCAATTAGTCTTTTGGGACTGAAACTCACCTCTGCTGACATCACTTATCCAGCTTCATTTAAGGGCAGCTTGCTGCCTTGGCTCATTCCATTGGTTTTTGGCCGATGCTACACCACCTCCAAACTTTTATCTCATTGAAGAATGGCCAGCTCCAAGGCAAGGGCCTCCCCGAGGTTTTCGAATGAGGCACTCGGTATCCTGGTTGAGGGGGTGAGAGCTAGCAGGGAGGTACTCTTCCCCCTCATCTGGGAGGAAGAGGCCTCCCAAAGAAACCAAGGCTGTGTGGGTCCAGCTGGCAAGGGATATAACCTCCAGATCAGTGTGCAGCAGGACATGGCTGCAGTGCCGTAAAAGGTTCAATGACCTTTTAAGATCAGGCAAGGTGAGCATACCATCAGCTTGACCCTCCTTCTGCTCCCCTTCTCCTCTCATCACCAGCACTCTGCATTGTCAACTTCCTCCTACACATCCCACTTTACCCTTACAACCCTTGCATCCTTCACCATCCCTCTCGCTCTATGAACCCGATCTCTTCACTATTCGACTATGCTGCCCTCACACTCCCTTTCAATGTTATGCAATGACAATGACTAACAACGCACAGGGAGGGCCCTTGGACATGGAACTTCACACCATCTTTGTCTCCTTCTAAGCATCTATGCTCTGGACTCTCTACACTCACTCCATCATTCTCATGCCAACTCCACTTGTCTCCCTCACTGCAAGAAAACAGAGTCCACAATAGAAGGGAAAGGGCGAAGGCAGGAGGAGGGCCACCTTCCCTAGCCTTTCTCACCCAGGCTGAAAGGACGGCCCTGGACATCGCCGGCGCAGAGGTGGAGGTTGAAGTGGGGGACGGACAGACAGGCGATGCAGACCAAGCTGGTGACAGAATACTTTTGCGTCTCATCATTTACACTGCTTGAGTGACTGAAATGGCTGCTGGTGTACATTATTAGAATGCTACTTGAGCATCTGCACTATTGCATGTGCATGCCACACTTCCGGGAAATGTCTAACCCATGCCTTTACTCCCCCACGGGACCACCCACAGAGCCCCTCCCCACTATCAACGAGGAAGAGGCTGAGCAGCAAGACTCCTCAGGGGAACCTGCAACCTCTGAGTATGCAGTGTCAGCAGATGTAAGCGCACCCAGCACCAGCGCAGATAAGCACACCTCGGTGGGACCTTCAGGATGTAGATTAGTGTTGTCACGGTGTGTATCACATCTCACAGGTGAGCATCAGCAGGTGGTGGAGACAGGGACAGCAGTGGAGAGTCCTCGTCGGAGGTCGCTGGACTCTCCTAGCTATGCTCCGCTGCATGTGGACCCTGTGCCTCTGGGTCCATCCAGAAGGAGGGCGGTGCTGTAACTCCAGGAACAGGTGCAGGAGTCTCTAACAGGTTTTATCCAGGGTTACTGCGAGTGTGGAGAGGATGGAGGAGTCCAACTCTAACATGAGCAGTGCCTTTGTGGAGGCAATGGCGCATGAACGCACCACCACAGAAAGGATGGCAACCTCCATGGAAAGGATGGCTACCTCCGTGATTACGATGGCTACCTCTCTGGAAAGGGTGGCTATGGTAGAGGAGAGGATGGCTACGGCCATGGAGGACCTAAGTCGCCAGAGTCTGGAAAACATGGTGAATGTTCAGAATAGACTGACATCTCTGGAGGAGCGATGGGCAGCTATTGAGCAGAGAGACAAGAGGTTCATGGAAGTCCTTTTGAGTAGGACTGCCAGTGCAGGTAAGGGTCCCCATGGCCCCCCCTGATGTGCAGCAAGGTGCTCTCAAGCCACTTGCAAGCGCTGAGGTGGACCTGACCCATGAGAGGGAAGTTGGTGGCAGAGAATAGGGAAGTGGGAGCTCCTCTCCAAGTGCTCACACTTCCATGCCACTGCGTAGCCCTCAGTCAGAGCCCCACCAGAGTCCACACCCAACTGAGATGGACGTCTCAGCCCCTGCACTGCCGCAGGATGAGCAGACATTTGGCGAGCCCTCACAGGCTCAGAAACCCAGAGGACGCCCGCCAAAGGTGTCGAAGCAGGAGCAGCATGAAAGTGAGCAAGGGGCCTCCACTTCTGCTGAAGCCAAGGGGTAGCACCACGTAGGAGCACGCGTACAAGAAAAATAAAGCACCATTAGTCACAGGGGTAGGCACTTAGGTGATTGTTTCTGTTTATTGACGAAATGCCATCCCTGTTTGAATGTATTAAAATTAGATGATGGCAAACTGTTGGCGTGATGCGGTGGTGACTTTGACAGCCACTGGTAAGGGGTGTCCACCCACTCCTCTGGGCTCCAGGTGTTGGTGCAGCAGTGTGCAGATGTCTCCGACAACCTCTCGCGAAACTCTCAGCTTCCTTTAGCACTGCTGCTCACTCATGTTGAGGTAGCTCATCCTTTGTCTGTAAACCCTGAGGAAGGGGGTAGCTCCTGAGTCGATGTGATTCCATGCGCTGATGCCTTCTGCCCTGTGCCGCATCAGGTGGGTGAGCAGGAGGTTGGCGCTCTTGCTGCTGTTGCTGCTGAGCTGCCTGGTTCTTCTGCTGCCGTGGCTGCTCCTCATCCGAATCTGAGGTCCATGATGAAAAGGAATAAATGGTTCCCATGCTGTTGGCAGCTACCTCCGTTGGGGAAGCGCTCAGTCTAAGTGGGGACAGGGTCTTCCAAAGAGGTCCCACAGTTGAGAGATAGAAGCTGCAGCACCTCCGACTTTGATAGGCCTGCTAAAAGTGCTGAAAGGCCTGTGGAACAAAAGTTCTGCCACCTGCAACTGCTCCCTGATGAAAGCTCTGTTTTAATGGTGGAGCTGCAGCTGTGAGGAGGCCACCCACTTGTCAACCCGCCAGGATCAGCTGGCGTGGTTTAGGGGGGTCGTGCAACATGCATAAAGGGCTCGATTTTCCCAGGCCCGAGGAAGCAGTATTGGAGGCGTGTGAGGTGTTAAAATCGCCAAAACTGGTGGGTGGGCCCGATGCCACCTCCATCCCGCCTCTGAGCAATTTTCCCAAATGCGTGTATTCTGACCCGCTTTCCATCCCGCCTCCAAGAGGCGGGATAGGCCCTAAAGGCCCTTAACAACCACTTAATTGCCTCGATATCCTATTTTGAGAGGCCTTTCCGATTTTAACACATTTCCCCCATCCTACACACCGCCTCTGGAATACGCCAGGTAATGCTGGCGGCCTCACAAGTGGATTGCTTACGAACAGCTGCAGCTCCATCATTAAAAAGGAGTTTTCACCAACGATCATTTGCAGGTGGCAGATCTTTGTTGTCTCAGGTCTGGGGGAACTTTTAGCAGGCATACTCAGTGTGGAAGTTTGGAGCCTGACACCCATCTCCAGTGTGACCTCCTGGGAAACCCCTCTCCCCACCTTGACTATGCGCTTCCTCAACTGAGGCATATACCAGAAGCATGGCGACCATTTAATTCCTTTCCTCCTGGACATCAGGTTTGGATGAAGACCAGCCACGGCAGCAGCAGAACCCTGAGCAACAGCAGCACCAACAGCAGGAGCATCAACAGGAGCACCAAGCTGCTAGTCACCCACCTGAAGATGCACAGGTCAGAAGGCACCAGAGAGTGACCATATTGCTGCCCAGGATGCAAGGGACACACTCATGTTGGTCACATTTGCTTAGCCTGTACAGTCAAACACTTTTGCCTCGCACCTTCTTACCAGAGCATCGACAATGGACAAGAACCTGCGGATTCCTATCACTCTGACCACCATAATGACAATTGCAAGTCACCCTAAGCCCTCAATGTGGAAGACCCATTTGCGAAATGACACAGGCCACAACTTCAACAGTTTAGCATCAGAATTTATTATCACAACAAGCAACTGGTGGCATTTCAAAAATAAACACAACATAACACCCAAGTGACTACCCTTGTGACTACTTGTGCATTATCTTCCTCTTACGTGTGCTCCTACGTGGTGCTTCCCCTGTGGCTTCAGCAGATGTGAAGGCCCCTTGCTCACTTTCTTGCTGCTCCTGTCTCGACACCTTTGGCGGCCGTCCTCTGGAGTTGCGAACCTGTGAGAGCTCGGCAACAGTCTGCTGCTCCTGCGGCTGTGCAGGGGATGAGACGCCCATCTCAGTTGGGTGAGGACTCTGGTGGGGCTCTGACCGAAGGCTTTGCAGTGGCATGGTTGTGTGAGTGCTTGGAGAGGAGCCCCCACTTCCTTGTTGTCTGCCACCGACATCCCTCTCATGGGGATCAGCCCCACTTCAGAGCTAGCAAGTGGCTGGACAGCACCTTGCTGCACTTCAGGGGGGCCATGAGGACCCGTTTCTGCACTGGAAGTCCTACTCCAGAGGACTTCCATGAAGGTCTGGTTTCTCTGCTCAATAGCTGCCCATCGCTCCTCAAGAGATGTCAGTCTATTCTGAAGAGGTATGGGACGTTCATTGATTCCACAAGGGGAGTCTCTGAGATGTTCAACTAGCTCATTTTTTATGGCGAAGCCGACCCCATGGAGGCGGCATTCTTCTTTAGGTATGCCTTACCAGAAGAAGGTATAACCACCGCCTTGCTCCTTGAGCTGGCCTTCCCCTGCCTGCTGGGTCTCGCTTAGGGCGGCGATGTCTACGTTGAAACGTCTGAGCTCCCGGGCAACAATAGCAGTATGGTGTTCTGATCTGTCACTGTTGGGGTTGTCCATGAGGGTCCTGACGTTCCAGGTCCCGAACTTCATTTTAAAAAGGTGGAAGATGCCTGTGCGTGAATTCTTTAACATGGGGTGGCCGTTGCACACCAGCTATCACACGGGCTTGACAGAGCAAGGTCTTGCTCCAATGGCAAGGGGATCTAAGACGATTGGAGTCCAGGCTCTGCTAAATCGGCCTAGCACACACACACAAACATACTCCTACTGTCCTCCCTCCTTCTCGCAGGTACCCTCTGTCTGGGTTTCATAGGCTGCAGTGTGTCCTCCCTCTGGGGAGGCGTGATCGGCAGAGAGGGAGTAGGGAAAGCCAACTCTTACGGTACCCTCCTCCTGACAAAATGCTTAGAACATGGCCTTATCATAGCCAACACCTTGTTCCGTCAGAGAAACAAGTACAAGGCTTCGTGGCAACACCCTCGCTCGAAGCACTGGCATCTGCTGGACTATGTCATCGTCCGAGCGAGGGACCGCAAGGACGTCCGCATCACCCGCACCATGACAGGAGCTGACGACTGCTGGACAGAAATCCACCTAATCTGCTCTGTCATCTCCATCAATGTAGCCCCAAAACAGCGGCGGCAACAGAAGCAATAACACAGGAAAATCAATGCTAGAGCACTCAAAGACCCTGCTAAAAATGCCCTATTCAGCCTGTGCCTCATATTCAACCTGACGACTCCCAGTGGTTCAGAGACACAGAGGGGGTGATTTTCACTCAGAAGTCGGGAAGGAGGTGTGACTACAACTTTCGGGGTTGTAGTCCCGCCTCCATCGAGATGCGGCCAATCCACGTGATTTTAACTTGATTGACCTTGTTGAGCCCACCCAGCGGGCTCGGCAGGCCAATTAAGGGCCACCCAGCAACAGGTGACATCACAGACTGAAATTTCATCTGTCAAGACGTTTTGACAGATGAAATATCAGTGTTTCACAGCTGTTTGAAGCTGTCAAACACTGACAGTCTTACTTCTAACCTGAGTCCTTCTACACAGACTCAGTTAGAAATCTCTCCGGCACAGAAAGCTGCAGGCTGTCACTTTTGACAGTTCGCAGCCGTTCTGCTTTCTGTGCCGGTGAGATGATGGACTCCTAAAACCTAGAGGAGGAAGGCTAAAAAGGTAAGTACAGGTAATTTAAACTTCTTTACACACTTTAGACACACCAAACACACTTACCTTTGCACTCATGTACACATCACTCACCTGAACACCAACATCTCGACCCCTCCAAGTCCTTCAACGCGACGGCCCAACTCCTCTAACTTGGCGTGGTTTGGAGCCATCGGAAATCCCACACTTCAAGCTTTAAAATAGGGATTAAGCTAAAAACTGCCTGTTAACTACCTGTTAACAGACAGTTAATTGGCACTAATCCCTTCCCGCCTCGGGTTGGTGGGTCCCAGTGCGGGGCGGGTACCCACCTCCTTTGAAACTTACATGGAGGCGGGTTGGGGGCGGGATGGTGTCAGGACCCCCGAATTTGGGACTTTAACCCCCCGCATGCCTCCAATCCCGACTCCACGGGTCAGTTAAAATCGAGGCCAGAGTGTCCACGGCGCCTGGTCTGAACTCAAGGGGCTCGATTTTCATTGAGCCGTGGAGTCGGGCTTGGAGGCGTGCGGGGGGTTAAAAATCACAAAAACTGGCGGGCGGGACCCCTCCCCCCCACCGCCTGGTTCCCGACTCCGAGCAATTTTAACTCAGGCATGTCTGATGGTCCCAACTCCGTCCCGCCTCCAACAGGCGGGACTGGTCTTTAAGGCCCTTAATTACCACTAAATGGCCTCTATAATCCTATTTTAACAGGCCCTTGCAACTTTAACCCTTTTCCCACGTAAAACACGCCTGGTGGGAATCACAAATGTGAAACCTGGCGGGAGCACTATTGGATTGGTAACTTTCAACTGCAGGTCAACCATTAAAGAGGAGATTTGATCAGCCATGATTTGCAGGTGGCAGGACTTAGTGGTCTCAGGTCTGGGGCAACTTTTACAAGGCTTAACCACACCTGTGGAAGGTTGGAGCCTCACACCCTTCTCCAGTGTGGCCTCCTGGGAATCCCCTCTCGCCACCTTCACTCAGCGCTTCCTCAATGGAGGCATATACCAGAAGCATGTGAGCCATTTATTTCCTTCCCATCTGGGCATTAGAGGAGCTCGAGCACCAGCCGCGGCAGCAGCAGAACCAGGAACAGCAGCAGCAGCAGGAGCGCCAGGCTGCTGCTCACCCACCTGAAGCTGCACAGGCCCGAAGGGGCCAGCACCTGGAAGCCCGTCGGCGCAGGAGATACCCCCCAAACAGGGTCTACAGACGCAGGGTCAGCTACCTCAACATGTCTGAGCAGCAGTGCCAAAGGCGGCTCCAACTTCTGCAAGAGGTAGTGACTGACATCTGCGCAATGCTACAGCAAGACCTGCTGCCCAGAGGACCAGGTGGACAAGCATTACCAGTGGCCGTCAAAGTCACTACCGCACTCAACTTTTTTGCCTCAGGCTCATTCCAGGGATCAGTAGCAGACATCAGCGGCATCTCTCAGGCGGCCGCACGCACTTGCATCACGCAGGTAACTGGTGCCCTCTTTGCCCTCGTGCACAATCACATCCATTTCACCAAGGATCGAGCAATTGTCACGGTGCGAGCGGTTGGATTAGTTCATCTGGCAGGCTTTCCAAGGGTGCAGGGCATCGTTGACTGCACACATGTGGTCCTTAGGGCACCCCATCGCAATCCAGGTATTTTTGTCAACTGCAAGGGCTTCCACTCCCTTAACGTTCAGCTGGTGTGTGAACACAAGAAGGAAATTTTGCATGTTTGTGCCATGTACCCTGGCAGTTGCTATGACTCCTTCATACTGCACCAGTCTAGTCTGCCTCCGCTATTCAGTCTGCCAGACCAACTTAACGGATGGCTACTTGGAGGCAAGGGCAATCCCCTGAGGACATGGCTGATGACGCCGTTGAGGAGGCCAGCTAATGAAGCTGTGGAACGCTACAACTCCAGCCACATTTCCACCAGATCCATTATCGAACAAACTATCGGTTTGCTGAAGATGCGCTTCAGATGCCTAGATAGATCAGGTGGAGCCCTGCAGTACTCAGCAGCCAGGGTCTCCAGAATCGTCGTGGTTTGCTGTGCACTTCACAACATGGCACAGCATCGTGGCTTGCAGATTCCTGAGGACCAAGTGGCTCCTCACAGATCCTCCTCAGATGAGGAGGAGGAGGAGGAGGAGGAGGAGGGCGAAAACGAACATCCTGCAGAGGCCCATCAACCAGTGGCAGCATTACGCGAGAACATTGCTGCCCGGGATGCAAGGAATGCACTCATCCTGGCCAGATTTGCTTAGCCTAATCAATCAAACACTTTTGGCTCGCAGCTTCTTACCTGAGCATCGACAATGGCCAAGACCCTATGGATTCCTAGCTATTTGACCAGCATACTGACAACTGCAAGTAATCCTAAGCCCTCAATGTGAAAGTCCCATTCGTGAAATGACACACGCCACAACTACAGCAGTATCCATCAGATATTTTATTAACATTATTAATCTGATGGCGTTTTCTAACAATACATCAAATTTCACCCAACTGACTACCCTTGTGACTACTTGTGCTTTATCTTCCTCTTATGTGTGCTCCTACATAGTACTTCCCCTGTGGCTTTAGCAGATGTGGAGGCCCCTTGCTCACTTTCCTGCTGCTCCTGTCTCGACACCTTTGGCGGGCGTCCTCTGGGGTTGTGAGCCTGTGAGGGCTCGTCAACAGTCTGCTGCTCCTGCGGCTGTGCAGGGGCTGAGACGTCTATCTCATTTGGGTGTGGACTCCGGTGGGGCTCTGACCGAGGGCTCTGCAGTGGTATGGAAGTGTGAGCGCTTGGAGAGGAACCCCCACTTCCTTGAGGTCTGCCACCAACCTCCCTCTCATGTTTCAGGTCCCCCTCAGCACCTGCAAGTGGCTGGAGAGCACCTTGCTGCACATCAGGGGGGCCATGGGGACCCGTATCTGCAATGGCAGTCCTACTCAGAAGGACTTCCATGAAGCTGTGGTTTCTCTGTTCAATAGATGCCCATCGCTCCTCAAGAGATGTCATTCTATTCTGAACAATGACCATGTTTTCCATACCCTGGCAACTAAGCTCCTCCATGGCTGTAGCCCTCCTCTCCTCTACCATAGCCATCCTCTTCTGTACGGTAGCCAGCCTTGCCACGGAGGTAACAATCGTTTCCACGGAGGTAGCCATCCTTTCCGTGTTGTTGTGTTCAGCAATGACTCCACAAAGACTCTGCTCATGTTCGCTATGGGCTCCTCCATTCGCTCCACACTCGCAGCGACCCTAAAGACAAAACCTGCCAGAGACTCCTGCATCTGTTGTGCCTGGAGTTCCATCACCTCTGATCTTATGGATGGACCCAGAGGCAGCGGGTCGACATGCTGCTGAGCCGAGCTTGCAGAGTCCTGTGCCCTCTGACTAGGACTCTCCACTGCTGTCCCTGTCTCCACAATCTGCTGATGCTCACTTGTGAGCTGTGATACATCAGGTGACAACACTACTCTATGTCCCAAAGGTCCCACCGAGGTGTGAGTGTCTGCGCTGGTGCTGGGTGCACTGAATTTTGCTGACGCTGCACCCTCAGAGGTTGCAACTTCCTCTGAGGAGTCTGGCTGCTCAGCCTCTTCTTCCTGGCTAGGGGGGACGGATGCTTGTGATGGTCCTGTGGGGGAGTAAAGGAAAGAGTCAGAGATGTGATGCAAAGGCTACATGCACATAGCTTTTTTCAGATGCTCATAAGTGCATCTGTTACGGCTTCACAATCATTATCAGCAACTCATGCAATGTCAAAGAGAGAGCTGGGAAAATTTTCTGTCACCAGCTTGCTGTGTTGCACCTGTCTGTCCGTTCCCCACGCGCGAATCATCCTCAATGCCCATGATTTCCAGGATGGCCTCCTCCCAAGGGGTCAGGTGGGCTATTGAGGGTGGCTCCCCTCCTGTCCTGGCTCGCTCTCTCCTGTTGTGAGCTCTCTTTTCCTGCAATGAGGGAGGCAAGTGGAGGTTGAGTGAGAATGAAGGAGTGAGTGTAGAGATTGTATAGCATAGATACTTAGAAGGAGATAAAGATGGAGTGAAGTTGCAAGACCAAGGGCCCTCCCTGTGTGTTGTCAGTTGTGTTCAAAGCATCAGAGTGATAGGGAGTGTGAGGGCTGCATGGTGGAATAGTTATGTGAATGTGAGCATAGAGAGAGAGGGAATGGGTAAGGGTGCATGGATGTCTGTGTCAAGTGGGATGTGGAGGAAGAGATTGCTAAAGCTGAGTGCTGGTGAGGAAAGGCAATGGGGATCAGATTGAGGGTGATGGGAAATTCATACTCACTTTTCCAGTGCGCTGAAGGTCATGAAATCTTTTCCTGCACTGTATCCAGGTTCTGCGGGTGACTCCCAAGGAATTGACCTCCTCAGCCACCTGCATCCACACAGCCTTGGTCTGAGTGGGAGGCCTCTTCCTTCCTGATGAAGGGAACAGGACCTCCCTGTTAGCCCTAGCCCCATCCACCAATGCCTGCAGTGCCGCCTTGTCAAAGCAAGGAGCTGCTCTTGCCCTCCCGCTTGTCCTCTTTCCTGCAGATCCCTCTGACACCAAATGGAGGAAGCTTGGCAGTCTGCAGAAGAAGCAAGGCTTGCTTGGACCTTAAATACAGCAGCAATGACGACATCATTGGAGGGGATTTTCAGTCATGAAAAACCCATTTGCAAAGGCTTCCCACACGTTGGAAATCAATTGGCCAATTGAGTTAAAATTGCATCAATCTCCCACATCCATTTAGATTCATGTGGGAAACATGAAATTCGGATAACACGACACCATCCCGCACTTGAGTTAAAATCGAGCCCAAGGCCTCCATAATCAGCACTTGTGAAGAGACGCTCGGTCACTCGACCAGGAAACACCAAGACTGATTCAACGAGAACGACCAGGAGATCCAGGAGCGATTAAGCCGCAAGCGCAAGGCATTTCTGATCTGGAAACAGCAACATAACTCGAGAGCAAGAAAGCAGCTCTACACAGACACCTGAAGGCCAAGGTCCAACAAAAAACTCGCGACCTAAAGAACAGATGGTGGGTGGGGTGGGTGGAGAAAGCGCAGGAGATCCAGCAGCTAGCCGACAACTATGACGTGCATGGATTCTTTAGCGCAGTCAAGACCACCTACGACCCAAGCACCCAAGGTCCTACCCCATTGCGGGCCAAGAACAGAGAGGTACTCATCAAGGACAGAGAGGCAGTCAGTGCCCACTGGAAGGAACACTTTGAAGATCTCCTTAACCGAGATTCCGTCTTCGGCGCAAGTGTTCTGAACTGCATCCTGCAGCATGATAGCCGCCACCACCTCAACACAACCCCAGCCCGGCATGAGGTTGAAAAGGCCATCCGACAACTGAAGAACAACAAGGCCTCAGAAGCAGGTAGAATCCCGCCGAGGCGCTAAAACGTGGCGGAGAAGCACTATTGGTGCGAATACATTAACTTATTTCTCTTATTTGGAAGGAGGAGAGCATGCCAGGGGATCTCAGAGATGCCGTAATCGTGACCATCTTCAAGAAAGGTCCGATTGCAGTAATTACAGAGGAGTCTCCCTGCTGTCTGCCACAGGGAAAGTCATCGCAAGAATCCTCCTCAATCACCTTCTCCCAGTGGCTGAAGAGCTCCTCCCAGAGTCCCAATGCGGATTCCGCCCACTAAGGGGCACAATGATGTTCACCGCGCGTCAACTACAAGAGAAATGCAGGGAACGGCACCAACCACTGTACATGGCCTTCTTTGACCTCACAAAGGCCTTCGACACCGTCAACCCTGAGGGATTATGGAGTGTCCTCCTCAAATTCAGCTGCCCTCAAAAGTTTGGCACCATCCTTCGCCTGCTTCACGACGACATGCAAGCCGTGATCCTGACCAATGGACCCACCACAGACCAAATTCACGTACGGACCGGGGTCAAGCAAGGCTGTGTCATCGCACCAATGCTCTTCTCGATCTTCCTGGCTGCAATGCTCCATCTCACCCTCAGTAAGCACCCCGCTGGAGTGGAGCTAATCTACAGAACAAACGGGAAACTGTTCAACCTCAGTCGCCTCCAGTCCAGATCCAAGGTCGTCCCTTTCTCTTTCATCGAATTACAGTATGCAGATGACGCTTGCGTCTGTGCACACTCTGAGGCCGAACTCCAAACCATTGACAACACCTTCACTGAAGCGTACAAGAGCATGGGCCTTACACTACACATCCATAAGACAAAGGTCCTCTACCAACCTGCCCCCGCCACACAGTACTGCTCCCCGATTATCAAAATCCATGACGAGGCCTTGGACAACGTGGACCACTTTCCATACCTCGGGAGCCTACTGTCAACAAGGGCAGATGTCGATGATGAAGTCCAACACCACCTTCAGTGTGCCAGGGCAGCCTTCGGTCACCTGAGGAAGAGAGTGTTTGAAGACCAGGACCTCAAACCCAGTACCAAGCTCATGGTCTACAGAGCAGTAGTGATACTTGCCCTCCTGTATGCTTCAGAGTCATGGACCATGTACAGCAGGCACCTCAAAGCACTGGAGAGGTACCACCAATGCCGCCTCTGCAAGATCCTGCAAATCCATGGCATGATAGGCTCACCAACGTCAGTGTTCTCGCTCAGGCCAACATCCCCAGCTTCGAAGCTTTGACCACGCTCGATCAGCTCCGATGGATGGGCCACATCGTCCACATGCCCGATACGAGACTCCCAAAGCAAGCGCTCTACTCAGACCTCCGACACGGCAAGAGAGCCCCAGGTGGGCAAAGGAAATGCTTCAAGGACACCCTCAAAGCCTCCTTGAAAAAGTGCAACATTCCCACCGACACTGGGAATCCCTGGCCTAAGACCGCACAAAGTGGAGGAGAAGAATCCAGGAAAGCGCCGAACACCTCGAGTCTCTTCACCGGGAGCAAGCAGAAGCCAAGCGCAAACAGCGGAAGTAGCGCACATCAACCCAAGCACCCCACCCACCCGCCCCTTCAACTACCGTCTGCCCCACCTGTGACAGTGATTGTAGGTCCCACATTGGACTCATCAGTCACCTGAGAACTCATTTTTAGTGTGGAAGCAAGTCATCCTCGGTACCGAGGGACTGCCTAAGAAGAAGAAGAAGCCTGACATCAGTAGTAGGGAAAATGCTAGATTCCATTAACAGGACACTTAGAAAATATCAACGGGATTAGACAAAGTCAACATGGATTTATGAAAGGAAAGTCGTGTTTGACAAACCTACTGGAGTTTTTTGAGGATGTAGCTGGTAGAATAGATAAGGGAGAACCAGTGGATGTGGTGTATTTGGATTTTTAGATGGCCTTTGAGAAAGTCCCACATAAAGCACATGGGATAGGGGTAATAAACTGGCATGGATTGAAAATTGGTTAACAGGCAGGAAACAGAGTAGGAATAAATGGGTCTTTTTCGGGGTGGCAGGCAGTGACTCATGGGGTACCGCAGGGATCATTGCTTGGGCCCCAGCTATTCACAATATCTATCAATGATTTGATATGAGGGAACCAAATGTAACATTTCCAAGTTTGCTGACAACACAAAACTAGGTGGGATTGTGAGTTGTGAGGAGGATGCAAAGAGGCTTCAAGGTGATTTAGACAAATTGAGTGAGTAGGCAAATACATGGCAGATGCAGTATAACATGGATAATTGTAAAGTTATCCACTTCGGTAGGAAAAACAGAAAGGCAGAGTATTATTTAAATGGTGATGGATTGGGAAATGTTGATGTACAGAGGGACCTGGGTGTCCTTGTACACCAGTCGCTGAAAGCGAACATGCAGGTGCAGCAAGCAGTTAGGAAGACAAATGGTATGCTGGCCTTCATTGCAAGAGGATTTAAGTACAGGAGCAAAGATGTCTTACTACAGTTATACAGAGCCTTGGTGAGACCGCATCTGGAGCACTGTGTGCAGTTTTGGTCTCCTTACCTAAGAAAGGATACACTTGTCATAGAGGGAGTGCAGCGAAGGTTCACCAGACTGATTCCTGGGATGGCAGGACTGTCGTATGAGGAGAGATTGGGTCGACTAGGCCTGTATTCACTAGAGTTTAGAAGAATGAGAGGGGATTTCATTGACATGTATAAAATTCTGACAGGGCTAGACAGACTTGATGCAGCGACGATGTTTCCCCTGGCTGGGGGGTCTAGAACGAGGGGTCACAGTCTCAGGATATGGTGTAGAACATTTAGGACTGAGATGAGGAGAAATTTCTTCATGCAGAGGGTGGTGAACCTGTGAAATTCTCTACCACAGATGGCGGTGGAGGCCAAGTCACTGAATATATTTAAGAAGGAGATAGATTTCTAGACACAAAAGGCATCAAGGGGTATGGGGAGAGAGCAGGAATATAGTATTGAGATAAGGATCAGCCATAATCATATTGAATGGCAGAGCAGGCTCGTAGGGCCAAATGGCCTACTCCTGCTCCTATTTTTCTGTGTTTCTATGTTTCTCTGTAGAATCAGTTTGGGTGGAGATAAGAAATAATAAGGGAAATAAGTCACTGGTGGGAGTAATCTATATGCCCCCTAACAGTAGCTACACTGTAGGACAGAGTATAAATCAAGAAAATAATGGGGGCTTGTAAGAAAGGTACTGCAATAATTGTGGTCAATTTTAATCTAATTGGGCAAATCAAATTGGCAAAGGTAGCCTTGAGGACGAGTTCATAGAGCGTATTCAGGACAGTTTCTTAGAACAATACATTGTGGAACCAACCAGGGAACAGACTATTTTAGATCTGGTAATATGTAATGAGACAGGGTTAATTAATTATCTCATAGTAAAGGATGCTCTAGGGAAGAGTGATCATGACATGATAGAATTTCACATTCAGTTTGAGGGTGAGAAACTTGGGTCTGAAACTAGTGTCTTAAACTTAAATAAAGGCAATTACAAAGGTATGAAGACAGAGTTGGCTAAAGTGGACTGGGAAAATAGTTTAAAAGGTAAGATGGTAGATAGGCAGCGGCAGACTTTTAAGGAGATATTTCATAACTCTCAACAAAGATATATTCCAGTGAGAAAGAAAGACACTACGAAAAGGATGAACCATTCGTGGCTAACTAAGGAAGTTAAGGAGGGTATCAAATTGAAAGAAAAGGCATACAAATTTACAAAGATTAGTGGTAGGCCAGAAGATTGGGAAGTTTTTAGAAACTTGCAAAGGATGACTTAAAAAATAATAAAGAGGGAGAAAATAGATTAAACTAGCAAGAAATATAAAAATAGACAGTAAGAGAAACAAGGAAATGGCAGAGACTTTGAACAAATATTTTGTATCTGTCGTCACGGTAGAAGACACTAAAAACATCCCAATAGTAGTGGAAAATCAAGGGGCAATAGAGGGAGAAACTTAAAAAAATCACTATCACTAGAGAAAAAGTGCTAGGCAAACTTATGGGTCTAAAGGCTGACAAGTCCCCTGGACTTGATGGCGTTCATCCTCGGTCTTAAAAGAAGAAACTGCAGAGATAAGGGATGCATTGGTTGCAATCTTCCAAAATTCCCTAGATTCTGGAAAGGTCCCAGCGGATTGGAAAACTGCAAATGTAATGCCCCTATTCAAGAAAGGAGGGAGACAGAAAGCAGGAAACTATAGGCCAATTAGCCTAACATCTGTCATTAGGAAAATGCTGGAATCCATTATTAAGGGAGTAGTAGCAGGATATTTAGAAAATCATAATACAATCAAGCAGAGTCAACATAGTTTTATGAAAGGAAAATCGTGTTTGACAAATTTATTAAAGTTCTTTGAGGATGTAATGAGCAGGGTGGGTATAGGGGAACCAGTAGATGTAATGTATTTGGATTTCCAAAAGGCACTCGATAAGATGCCACATAAAAGGTTACTGCACAAGATAAGAGCTCATGCTGTTGGGGATAATATATTAGCATGGATAGAGGATTGGCTAACTAACAGAAAAGAGAGTCGGGATAAATGGGTCATTTTCAGGTTGGCAAACTGTAACTAATGGGGTGCCACAGGGATCAGTGCTGGGGCCTCAACTATTTACAATCTATATTAATGACTTGGATGGAGGGACCGAATGTATTGTAGCCAAATTTGCTGATGATACAAAGATAGGTGGAAAAGCAAGTTGTGAGGAGGACACAAAGGGCAGAATTTTCATTGGGCCGTGGAGGCGGGATTGGAGGTGTGAGGGGGGTTAAAATCGCAAAATTGGGGGCATGAACCCACACCGCCCCCCCAACCCGCCTCCATGCCAGTTTCAAAGGAGGCGGATACCCGACCTGTGCTGGGAGCCACCTCCCCGAGGCGGGAAGGGGATTAGTGCCAATTAACTGCCTGTTAATGGGTAGTTAACAGGCAGTTTTTAGCCTAATCCCTATTTTTATTCCTGAAGTGTGGGATTCCCGACGGCTCCAAACCACGCCAAGTTAGCGAGGTGGATCGTCGGGCTGAAGGGCTTGGAGGGTTCGAGATGTCCGGTGTTCAGGTGAGTGATGGGTGCATGAGTGCAGAGGTAAGTGTGTTTGGTGTGTGTAAAGTGTTTAAAGAAGTTTACTTACCTTTACTTACCTTTACAGCCTTCCTTCCTTCAGGTCTCGGGAGTCCCTCATCTCACCGGCACAGAAAGCAAAATGACTGCGAGCTGTCAAAAGTTGCAGCATTTAGCTTTCTGTTCTGGAGAGATCTCTAAATCAGCCCGAGAGGATGGAATTAACTTAGTGTACAGATTGTCAGTGTTTGACAGCTTCAAAGAGCTGTCAAACGCTGATATTTCATCTGTCAAAAGCTCTTGGCAAACGAAATGTCAATCTGTGACGTCGCCTGTTGCCGGGTGGCCCTTAATTGGCCTGCTGAGCCCACTGGGCGGGCTCAACAAGGTCAATCAAGTGAAAATCGAGTGGGTTGGCCACAACTCGATGGAGGCGGGATTACAACCCCAAAAGTTGTAGTCCCGCCTCCTACACGCCTCCAGTATCAAAATCCAGCCCACAGAGTCTGCAAAGGGATATAGATAGCGTAAGTGGGTGGGCAAAAATTTGGCAGATGGAGTATAATGTGGGAAAATGTGAGGTTATCTACTTTGATAGGAAGAATAGAAAAGCAAAATATTATTTAAATGGGTAGAGACTACAGAATGCTGCAGTACAGAGTGATCTGGGTGTCCTCGTACAAGAAACACAAAAAGTTAGCATGCAGGTACAGCAAGTAGTTAGGAAGGCAAATGGAATGTTGGCCTTTATTGCAAGAAGGATGGAGTATAAAAGTAGGGAAGTCTTGCTACAACTGTACAGGGCATTGGTGAGACCACACCTAGAGTACGGTGCACAGTTTTGGTCTCCTTATTTAAGGAGAGATATGCTTGCATTGGAGGCAGTCCAAAGAAGGTTCACTAGGTTGAATCCTGGGATGAAGGGGTTGTCTTATGAGGAAAGGTTGAGCAGGTTGTGCCTAAATTCATTGGAGTTTAGTAGAATGAGAGGTGATCTTGAAACATATAAGATTCTAAGGGGGCTTGACAGGGTAGATGCTGAGAGGATGTTTCCCCTCATGGGGGAATCTAGAACTGGGGGACATAGTTTCAGAATAACGGGTCACCCATTTAGGACGGAGCTGAGGAGGAATTTCTTCTTTCTGAGGGTTGTGAATCTTGGGAATTCTCTACCCCAGAGAGCTGTGGAGGCGGAGTCATTGAATATATTCAAGGCTGAGATAGGCAGATTTTTGAACTACAGGGGAGTCAAGGGTTATGGGGAACAGGCAGAAAAGTGGAGTTGAGGCCAAGATCAGATCAGCCATGATCTTATTGAATGGTGGAGCAGGCTTGAGGGGACGAATGGCCTACTCCTGCTCCTATTTCTGATGTTCTTATGTTCTTATGATGGATGGGCTGGACTGAATCTGGGGAGATAAGGTTTGAAAAAGTTGGAGTTGATGGGGGTTGAAATTGATTTTCAGCAGTAGTGCAAAATGGGAAATAATGAATCATCAACTTGTTTTATGCCCTGCCCAATTTTCTAAAGTGTAAAACAGGTTGCCGATTTGCTATCACCCATTTTGCATGACAACCAAGGGCAATTTTGCCCCCCAGGATTTCAGCAGCAGAGGGGCTGAGGTAGGGGTGGGGAAGGGCACTGTTCCAGAGGTGGAAATAAACAATATTGGTAATGGAGAGGATGTAGGATTTGAAGCTCAGGTCTAGGTTGAACAGGACACACAAATATTGCAGAATTTAAATTCAGCTGAGTGAGGAGGATGGAGTCAGTGGCAAAGGCGTAGAGTTTATAGTTGGGTCTAGAACAATAGCTTTGTTCTTCCTGATGTTCAGTTGGAGGAAGCTGTGACTCATCTATAACTTGAGGTCAGACAGGCAGCAGAGAAGTGGCCGTGGTGTTGAGGAAGTGGTAGAGAACTACAGTTCGGTACCGTCAGTACATAAGAACATAAGAAGTAGGAGCAGGAGTAGGCCATACGGCCCCTCGGGCCTGCTCCGCCATTCAATAGGATCATGGCTGATCCGAATCTAGACTCACGTCCACTTCCCTGCCCTCTCCCCGTAACCCCTAATTCCCTTATCTGCTAGGAAACTGTCTATCTCCGTTTTAAATTTATTTAATGTTGCAGCTTCCACAGCTCTCTGGGGTAGCAAATTCCATAGATTTACTACCCTCTGAGTGAAGAAGTTTCTCCTCATCGCAGTTTTGAAAGGGCAGCCCCTTATTCTAAGATTATGCCCCGTAGTTCTAGTCTCACCCATCAGTGGAAACATCCTCACCGCATCCACCCGATCAAGCCCCCTCACAATCTTATATATTTCGATAAGATCGCCTCTCATTCTTCTGAATTCCAATGAGAAGAGGCCCAACCTACTCAACCTTTCCTCATACGTCAACCCCCTCATCTCCAGAATCAACCGAGTGAACCTTCTCTGAACCGCCTCGAGAGCAAGTATATCTTTTCTTAAATATGGAAATCAAAACTGCACGCAGTATTCCAGGTGTGGCCTCACCAATACCCTGTATAACTGCAGCAAGACTTCCCTGTTTTTATACTCCATCCCCCTTGCAATAAAAGCCAAGATTCCATTGGCCTTCCTGATCACCTGCTGCACCTGCATACTAACTTTTTGTGTTTCATGCACCAGGACCCCCAGATCCCTTTGTACTGTAGCACTTTGCAGTTTCTCTCCATTTAGATAATAACTTGCTCTTTGATTTTTTCTGCCAAAGTGCATAACCTCACACTTGCCAATATTATATTCCATCTGCCAAATCTCTGCCCACTCACTTAGCCTGTCTATGTCCTTTTGCAGGTTTTTTATGTCCTCCTCACTCACTGCTTTCCCTCCCATCTTTGTATCGTCGGCAAACTTGGATATGCTGCACTCGGTCCCTTCCTCCAAATCGTTAATATATGTAGCCAAGTGGGGAAAATGCAGTGAATATTTAAGTCCACTAGATGGCACGGTTCATTTTCCCCTTTAGTAATTTGAACAAGGAGAAAAGGGTTATGGGTAGGACCATGTGATGCCAAAGGAACCTCCCCTTTCTTCACAGCTTCCATTTTCTACATCCAGCGTGAGAGATTGCTCTGAGAGAGCTGGGGTGAATATGACTTTTGAAATGAACTTATTCTGTGTAAAGTACAACTAAAACTGTATTAAGTGCAACCCAGACATAGTTTTAAAATGATATTGTTTCCCAAATCACTCGATACCACGGGGATGCTTGCAGATTGTCCCACCATGTGCTGGTGTTAACACTTGCTAAAATTGTTGTTGAGTGCTTGGGGGCTACGTTGCGAATGAGTTTAATATTCTGTGTTTTCTTGTAAGATGTAACAAGTGATAACGGGACATAAGAATGTATTGTACTATTGGTTTTGTTTTGTATAATGATTGTTAGCTAACTAACTAACTGCACCTGTGGTTTGCCTCGTGTTCTGTTCTACAGCAAGCCACTGCCGTATTTTATCGACTGTGTTTTCTTGTATTTGCCGTATTTCCGTCTTTTCCGTATTTTATACAATTAAATGTGGTTTTATGTATTTACAACTATATCCTAAGCCTAGAACCCAAGTTATCAATTCAGAATAAAAAACCCCAGAAAAAAGAAAGTTCTGTGTCCTGTGCTGCTCCATTTCGCCAGGCTACATATAGATTGTAAAGAGTTGGGGTCCCAGCACTGACCCCTGCAGAACACCACTATTTACTGATTGCCAGCCCGAGAACGAACCATTTATCCCAACTCTTTGTTTTCTGTTAGATAGCCAATCTTCCACCCATGCCAGTATATTACCCCCAATCCCATGATTTTTTATCTTGATCGGTAATCTTGTGTGGAACCTTGTCAAATGCCTTTTGGAAGTCCAAATACACTACATCCACTGGTTCCCCTTTATCCACCCTGTATGTTGCGTCCTCAAAGAATTCGAGCAAACTTGTCAAACATGACTTCCCCTTCATAAAACCATGCTGACTCTGTCCTATTAAATTATATTTATCCAAATGCTCTGTTACTGTTTCCTTAATAATGGACTCCAACATTTTGCCAACCACAGATGTTAGGCTAACTGGTCTATAGTTTCCAGCTTTTTGTCTACTTCCCTTCTTAAATAAGGGTGTTACATTAGCAGTTTTCCAATCTGCCGGGACATAAGAACATAAGAACATAAGAAATAGGAGCAGGAGTAGGCCAATCGGCCCCTCGAGCCTGCTCCACCATTCAATAAGATCATGGCTGATCTGATCCTAACCGCCAATCCACTATCACAGCACCATCTCCTGAATCTAACAGAATTAGACACATGAAATAGGAGCAGGATCAGGCTACACGGCCCCTGGGCCCGCTCCGCTGCCCACAGGGCCATGACCATTCCGAACCTAGACTCATGTCCAAATTCCTGCCCGCTCCCCGTAACCCTTAATTCCCTTTACTTCTAGGAAACTGTCTATTTCTGTTTTAAATTTATGTAATGATGCAGCTTCTACAGCTTTTTGGGGCAGCATATTCCATGGACCTACCACCCTCTGAGTGAAGTAGTTCCTCCTCATCTCAGTTTTGAAAGAGCAGCCCCTTATTCTAAGACTATGCCCCCTAGTTCTAGTTTCACCCATCATCGGGAACATCCTCCCCACATCCACCTGATCCAACCCCTTCACAATCTTATATGTTTCAATAAGATCGCCTCTCATTCCTGAGTCCAGGGAATTTTGGAAAATAATCACCAATGCATCCACAACCCCTACCGTCACTTCTCTCAAGACCCTAGGATGTAGGCCATCAGGTCCAGGGGATTTATCCGCCTTAAGTCCCATTATTTTACCGAGTACCATCTCCTTAGTGATTTTAATCGTGTTTAGCTCCTCCGCCCCCCGCCCCCCCCCCCCCCATTGCCCCCTGTTTGTCCAGTGTTGGGATATTTTTAGTGTCCTCTACTGTAAAGACTGATACAAAATATTTGTTCAGCGTCTTTGCCATCTCCATGTTCCCCACCACTAGTTTCCCGGTCTCATCCTCTAAGGGACCAACGTTCACTTTAGCCACCCTTTTTTTTTATATAGCTGTAGAAATTTTTGCTATCTGTTTTTATATTTTTTGCTAATTTACTTTCGCAATCTATCTTCCCTTTCTTAATCAATCTTTTTGTTATTTTTGCTGGCTTTTAAATGCTTCCCAATCTTCTATCCTCCCACTAGATTTGGCTACTTTATATGCCCTTGTTTTCAGTCAGATACTATCCTTTATTACTTTACTAAGCCACGGATGGCTGTCTTTTCTTTTACTCCCCTTTTTCCTCAGTTGAATATATTTATCTTGAAAGATGTGAAATATCTCCTTGAATGTAGACCACTGCTCTTGTACCGTCGTACACTTTAATCTGTTTCCCAGTCCAATTTAGTCAATTCTACTCTCATACCTTCATAGCCTCCTTTATTTAAGCTCAGTACGCTGGTTTGAGATCCAACTCTCTCACCCTCAAACTGAATTTGGAATTCAACCATATTATGGTCACTCATTCCAAGGGGATCCTTTACTAGGACATTTTTTATTAATCCTGTCTCATTACACAGGACCAGATCTAAGATTGCCTGCCCCCTGGTTGGTTCAGTTACATACTGCTCAAGGATCCCATCCCTAATACACTCTATGAACTCTTCCTCAAGGCTGCCATGCCCAATTTGATTAGTCCAGTCAATATGAAAGTTAAAATCCCCCATGATTATAGCTGTTCCCTTATTACAAGCCCCAACTATTTCCTGATTTATACTCCGACCAACAGAGTTGCAACTGTTAGGAGGCCTATAGACTACACCCACGAGTGACTTTTTCCCCTTATTATTCCTTATCTCCACCCAAACTGTTTCACTATCCTGATCCTTTGACCCAATATCATTTCTGACTATTGCAGTGATTCCATCCTTGATTAACATAGCAACCCCACCTCCCTTTCCTTCCTGTCTGTCCTTCCTAATTGTCAAATACCCTTGTATGTTTAGTTCCAAGTCATGATCATCTTGCAGCCATGTTTCCGTAATGGCCACCAGATCATACCCATGTGTAGTTATTTGTACTGTCAACTCGTCTATTTTGTTACGAATGCTGCGTGCATTCAGATAAAGAACTTTCAAATATGTTTTCTGACAATTTATTCCTGCTTTTACCCCTTTTACTACTTTACCTTTATGGTTATACATTCTGTCCCTTCCTGACATGCTCTGGTTTTTAATTCCCCCACTGCTACCTTGCTCTATTGCCTTCTCCGCTGTCATTTTTATTTTTCGCTCTCTTAAAACCTCCCCCCCCACTAATTAGTTTAAAGCCCTCTCTACAGCCCTAGTTATTCGATTCACCAGGATTCTAGTCCCAGCACTGGCCAAGTGAAGTCCGTAGCAACGGAACAGCTCTCTCCCGTCCCAGTACTGATGCTAGTGTCCCAAGAAGCAAAACCCATTTCTCCCACGCCAGTCTTTGAGCCACACATTTAACTCTCTAATTTTATTTACCCTAGCCAAATTTGCACATGGCTCAGGTAGTAATCCAGAGATTATTACCCTTGTGGTTCTGCTTTTTAATTTGGCCCCTAGCTGCTCAAACTCCCTCAGCAGAACCTCTTTCCTTGTCCTATCTATGTCATTGGTACCAACATGGACCACGACAACTGGATCCTCCTCCTCCCACTCCAAGTTTCTCTCCAGCCCAGAGGAAATGTCCTTAACCCTGGCACCGGACAGGCAACACAGCCTTCGCGACCCTCGCTCTCGGCTGCAAAGAACCCTATCTATCGCCCTAACGATACTATCCCCTACCACTACAACATTTCTTTTAACTCCCCCCACTTGAATGGCCCCCCGCTCCACGGTGCTGTGGCCAGTTTGCTCATCCTCCCCGCAGTCCCCGTTCCCATCCTCACAGGGAGTAAGAGCCTCAAACCTGTTGGACAAGAGCAAGGGCTGCGGCTCCTCCAACACTACATCCTGGATCCCCGTACCTGCCTCACTTCTAGTCACACCATCATGTCCCAGGCCACGGACTACATCTGAATTAATTAATCTAATTGGTGTGACTACCTCCTGAAACACAGAGTCCAGGTAACTCTCCCCCTCCCTGATGTGTCTCAGTGTTTGAAGCTCGGACTCCAGCGCTTCAACAGGGAGCCGGAATTCCTCGAGCAGCCAGCACTTACTGCAAATGTGATCACCGTGAGCATCAATGGTGTCCACCAGCTCCCACATATTGCAAAGCAGCAACACATCACCTGCTCTCCCATTCTATGTAATTAATTAAATTTATTAATATTATTTTTAAATACCCTCCGCCCCGATTCTAGATGATGAATATCACACCTTAGAAACTATAAACCACAGTTTAAGTTTAAAAAGAGAAAAATACTCACCAACCAATCACTTACCTGCTTTCTGGTGACGTCACACTTCAATTATTTTTTTCCTCTCTCCTTCCCCCTGAGTTCCGAGTTCGGAGATTAGTAAGCCTTACCTGGTCTCTGGAGCCTTTTATAGCCCCGCTGCATTCCCGCCGACGCTCTGAGGCCTTACCTGGTCTCTGGAGCCTTTTATAGCCCCATATTAAAAGGCAAACCAGTACTTGTAGATAATGTCACTAAGAGGCAGTAAGCAATAAGGAAAAGGAGGCAGCCAAGGATAGATCTTTGGGGGTGTTCCAGAGTTAATGATGTGGGAGAGGGAAGAGAAGCCATTGCTGGAGATGGGCTGGCTATATTTGAATACGCAGGAGTGGAACTGCCCTAAGGCAGTCACAGGGACTTTGTAAACGATTTCTATTCTCATTCTGTGAATTCTCCACATTGCACAATATGGCTGGCGGATTCTGGCAGGAAAGTGGACCTGATTGCTCTAAAACCTGCTACTAGGATGCCAAGAGTATTTTCACCCCCAAGTATATAATCTCAAGTGTACTAACCAACATCTTACCACACTGTGCCACAGTGCATTGTAGCTGTGCCTCTTTGATGCCCCATCAAAAAATATTTGTTATCTGACATTGAAACATGGAAATTATGAGCTACTGGCTAAATATTTAAATCCAAAATTCACATTTTTTCTCTATGCTGCTGTTATTTAGTGCAGTACATAAGGAACATAAGAAATAGGAGCAGGAGTAGGCCATTCGGCCCTTCGAGCCTGCTCCGCCATTCAATGAGATCATGGCTGATCTTCTGCCTCAACTTCATTCACCGGCCCTATCGCCATATCCCTTGATGACCTTACTAGTCAGAAATCTATCGACTTCTGTTTTGAATATACCCAATGGCTGAGCCTCCACAGCACTCTGGGGTAGCGAATTCTAAAGATTCACCACCCTCTGTGTGAAGAAATTTCTTCTCATCTCAGTCCTGAATGGCCTACCCTTTATCTTGAGGCTGTGACCCCTGGTTCTAGGCTCCCCAGCCAAGGGAAACATTCTCCCAGCATCCATCCTATCAAGCCCTGTACTAATTTTGTATGCTTCAATGAGATCCTCTCTCATTCTTCTGAATTCAAGAGAATACAGGCCTAGTTTACTCTCTTCTCATATGACAGTCCCACCATCCCAGGAATCAATCTCATGAACCTTCGTTGCATTCCCTCTATGGCAAGTATATCCTTCCTTAGGTAAGGAGACCAAAATTGTACACAGTACTCCAGGTGTGGTCTCACCAAGGCCCTATATAATTGGAGTAAGACATCTTGGCCTAGAAATTCGGTGGAGGCCCAAACGGAGCGCCAAGCTCGCCTGGGCGCCGAAATTACCGCTGCGAACGGAGCTGTTGCGCCCACCGGAAATTCAGTTTGAGCGCCCCAAGAGGGACGTGGGGCGCTGCTCAAGGCGCCCGCGTCCCTCTTGGGGCGCTGAAACTGAATATCGCAACGCAACGTGCTGCAGCGCCACATGCTGCGGCACGGCGCGCTGCGGTACTGCAGGCCTTCCTCCCCTTAAGGGGGAGGGGCCTGCACCAGCACGATGACCGATCGCGAGTGCCGGCAAAAGAGCCCGGCACCGAGGAGAAGTGCCGGGCACTCAGGACACAGCCGGCACTGCCCGGGGTGGAGGGGGATCAGGAGGCCGGGGACGAAGGTGCTGGCAGGCGGCCACCGAAAAAAATCACTGCCCCGCACCTCCACCTTAATTTGCGCCACTGCTGCCACAGGTAGGCCCCGTGAACTGGGCGCGATTTGCGACCGGCGTTACAGAGGCGGGCACGACCAAATATCATGATCGGGGCGCTGTGATGGGGGAAGTGTGTGACGGGGGAAGTGTGTGACGGGGGAAGTGTGTGACGAGGGAAGTGTGTGACTCCAGCGCTTCAACAGGGAGCCGGAATTCCTCGAGCAGCCAGCACTTACTGCAAATGTGATCACCGTGAGCATCAATGGTGTCCACCAGCTCCCACATATTGCAGAGCAGCAACACATCACCTGCTCTCCCATTCTATGTAATTAATTAAATTTATTAATATTATTTTTAAATACCCTCCGCCCCGATTCTAGATGATGAATATCACACCTTAGAAACTATAAACCACAGTTTAAGTTTAAAAAGAGAAAAATACTCACCAACCAATCACTTACCTGCTTTCTGGTGACGTCACACTTCAATTATTTTTTACCTCTCTCCTTCCCTCTGAGTTCCGAGTTCGGAGATTAGTAAGCCTTACCTGGTCTCTGGAGCCTTTTATAGCCCCGCTGCATTCCCGCCGACGCTCTGAGGCCTTACCTGGTCTCTGGAGCCTTTTATAGCCCCTGTCACACACTTCCCTCGTCACACACTTGCCTCGTCACACACTTCCCCCGTCACACACTTCCCCCGTCACACACTTCCCCCGTCACACCCTTCACCCGTCACACCCTTCCCTCGTCACACCCTTCACCTGTCACACACTTCCCTCGTCACACACTTCCCTCGTCACACACTTCCCCGTCACACACTTCACTCGTCACTCTCTTCACCCGTCACTCACTTCACCCGTCACTCATTTCACCCGTCACTCACTTCCCCCGTCACACACTTCCCCGTCACACACTTCCCCATCACTCACTTCCCCCGTCACACACTTCCCCGTCACACACTTCCCCCGTCACACACTTCCCCCGTCACACACTTCACCCGACACACACTTCCCCGTCACACACTTCCCCCATCACACCCTTCCCCCGTCACACACTTCCCCGTCACACACTTCACCCGTCACACACTTCCCCCGTCACACACTTCCCCCGTCACACACTTCCCCGTCACACACTTCCCCCGTCACACACTTCCCCGTCACACACTTCCCCCGTCACTCACTTCACCCGTCATCCACTTCACCCGTCACCCACTTCACCCATCACACACTTCCCCCGTCACCCACTTCACCCATCACACACTTCTCTCGTCACTCACTTCCCCCGTCACACACTTCCCCCGTCACACACTTCCCCGTCACACACTTCTCTCGTCACTCACTTCCCCCGTCACACACACTTCACTCACTTCCCCCGTCACACACTTCACCCGTCACACACTTCTCTCGTCACTCACTTCACTCGTCACTCACTTCACCCACTTCACTTGTCACTCACTTCAATCACTCACTTCACTCACTTCACCCATCACCCACTTCACTCAAACATGTCACTCATCACTCACTTCAATCGTCACTCACTTCAATTGTCACTCTCTTCACCCGTCACTCACTTCACCCGTCACTCACTTCACCCGTCACTCGCTTCACCTGTCACTGACATCACCCGTCACTCTCTTCACCCGTCACCCACTTACCCCGTCACTCACTTCACCCGTCACTCACTTCACCCGTCACTCTCTTCACCCGTCACCCACTTACCCCGTCACACACTTCACCCGTCACTGACTTCACCCGTCACTCACTTCACTCGTCACTCTCTTCACCCGTCACTCACTTCACCCGTCACTGACTTCACCCGTCACTCTCTTCACCCGTCACCCACTTACCCCGTCACTCACTTCACCCGTCACTCACTTCACCCGTCACTCTCTTCACCCGTCACCCTCTTCACCCGTCACTCACTTCACCCGTCACTGACTTCACCCGTCACTCTCTTCACCCGTCACCCACTTCACCCGTCACTCACTTCACCCGTCACTCTCTTCACCCATCACTCTCTTCACCCGTCACTCACTTCACCCGTCACTGACTTCACCCGTCACTCTCTTCACCCGTCACCCACTTACCCCGTCACTCACTTCACCCGTCACTCACTTCACCCGTCACTCTCTTCACCCGTCACTCACTTCACCCGTCACTCTCTTCACCCGTCACTCACTTCACCCGTCACTCACTTCCCCCGTCACACCCTTCACCCGTCACACACTTCCCCTGTCACTCACTTCCCCATCACACACTTCCCCCGTCACACACTTCCCCGTCACACACTTCCCCCGTCACACACTTCCCCCGTCACACACTTCCCCCGTCACACACTTCCCCCGTCACACCCTTCCCCCGTCACACCCTTCCCCCGTCACACACTTCACCCGTCACTCACTTCACCCATCACTCACTTCACTCATCACACGTCACACTTTACTCACTTCACCAGTCACTCACTTCACTCATCACTCACTTCACCCGTCACTCACTGCACCCATCGCTCGTCACTCACTTCGCTCGTCACACTCTTTGCTCATCACTCACTTTGCCTGTCATGCCCGTCACCCGTCACGCGCTTCACCCATCATGCGCTTCACCCATCACGCACTTCACTCACTCCACTCGTCACACACTTCACCCGTCAGTCACTTCACCCGTCACTCACTTCACCCGTCACTCACTTCACCCGTCAGTCACTTCACCCATCACTCACTTCACCCGTCACTCACTTCACTCACTCCCTTCACTCGTCACGCCCTTCACCCGTAATGCCTTTCACCGTCACGCCCTTCACCCATCACGCCCTTCGCTCGTCACGCCCTTCACCCGTCACGCCCTTCACCCGTCACGCCCTTCACCCACTCACTTCACTCGTCACTCACTTCACCCATCACACACTTCACACACTTCACTCGCCAGTCACTTGCTCGTCACTCACTTCGCTCGTCACTCACTTTGCTCGTCCGTCACTTCACTCGCCACTCACTTCGCTCGCCACTCACTTCGCTCGCCACTCACTCCGCTCGTCACTCACTCCGCTCGTCACTCACTCCGCTCGTCACGCACTTCGCTCGTCATGCACTCATCACTCACTCATCTCTTCACTCACTCATCTCTTCACTCACTCCTCTCTTCACTCACTCCTCTCTTCACTCATCACTCTCTTCACTCATCACTCTCTTCACTCGTCACACTTGCAACTCTCGTGGTGGCCACAAATTTTTCCCCCAAATCTCCTTTTAGCCTTCTCTGCTGCAGTAGAAATAACC
This sequence comes from Somniosus microcephalus, assembly GCF_052327205.1. NCBI lineage: Eukaryota > Metazoa > Chordata > Chondrichthyes > Squaliformes > Somniosidae > Somniosus > Somniosus microcephalus. The sequence goes on from NC_140988.1 coordinate 168,852,644, forward strand.
TCAGTATCTCAAGTCTCTCCTGATAACTAATCATTGGTGTAACATAAGATTCCGAGGTGGCTTGACAGGGTAGATGCAGGGATGCTGTTTCCCCTCGTGGGGAAATCTAGAACCAGGGGGCATTGTTTCAGAATAAGGGGTCACCCTTTTAAAACGGAGATGTGGAGGAATTTCTTCTCCCAGAGGGTCGTGAATCTTTGGAATTCTCTACCCCAGAGAGCTGTGGAGGCTGAGTCATTGAATATATTCAAGGCGGAGATAGACAGATTTTTGAAAAACATGGAACCAAGGATTATGGGGAGTGGGCAGGAAAGTGGAGTTGAGGCCATTATCAGCCATGATCTTACTGAATGGTGGAGCAGGCTCAAGGGGCCGAAATGGTTCTTATTTTGAATCACAGTGCATATGTTCTTATGTAACACTGGTGAATCCACACTATATGCTCTCTATTGCCTCATTTTCTTTTCTATAATGGGGCTCCGAAAACTGCCCTGTCCCTTTAAGATTCAGTGGGACAGTTCCTGCTCCCCACAGGCAAGCTCCCAACCAGAGGCTTTTCTGACAGCTGATATAATGAGGCTGACCTTGGAAAGTACAGTGGGGTCAGTGCTCAAGACGTCAGGTGGGCACCCTATTTCCTGTCAGGATTGTGTCCAAGTGGAAACTCAAAACTCTCTAGGGTAACTTTACAAGCCCGTGCTCCCGGTCGGGAGCTTTGTTCAGCAAGAGTCATATCAGAAACTCAGGAGCAGTTCTTGCTCAAACCTCTGATATGGGCTGCAGGTGGGCGAGGATCCCTGCCAGGAGCACAGACTCATAAATTCACCCCATAGGGAACAAAGAAAACAACACCCTGGTTGTAATATCTGGAGCACTATGAATTGATACCTCAGTATAAGATTACTTTAATGTAAGCAGTATACTACAATATGCACTTATTATTGGGTATATGAAGTCACAGGTTCTTATTTTGAGTCACAGTGCATGAAAATTAATGGAACCTATCAGGCGTGCTGTAATTTATTATTTGATGAAAATAGAGCAAGTATTTTATTCAGATCACAAAAGAAGTACATTGTTCCTGCTATGCTGCTTTCCATGCAGATACCTTAAACTAGTAAGCAGTTACCAAGGGCACTCATTTGAAGCAAGGCTATGGTTGCTAGAGAGCAAAATACCAGCTACACATTCCTTATCCAGCCCAGCAGTGTCCCTTCACGTGCAGCCCACACTATACTGTCAGTTGGAGAAAATTTCCCTTGTGATGTTTAAACATAAAAAGAAATCTAAGCTTTCCTTTCTGGGGCAGGAAATGGGTCAGAAATGAAGGGATCAATAACAAAAACATCCTTCCCAAATGTGAGTGTAGGACCTTGGGTATTGAAGGCTTCATCGATTATTCTCCCAGTCCATTTAATTACCTGAACATCCAGAACTAATCATTTGCCCGGTTCATTTTATTTGATGTTCGGTAGCAAACTGCAAAGAAAAAGAAATCAGAATGAGAGAAAAGCTTTGCATCTATTGGTGGAGCTGCTTGGCTGTGTGCCAAGATTTGTTTTAAGTCAAAACAGGAAGAATAGGCAGAACACCTAGATCTCAATTCTGCTCCATTACACTGTAAAACAAAACATTATTTACCTTTTTAAAAAAAAATGGAATTTGGCCTCTGATCAGATGGAAATTAACACTGGCTACTGGTTTGCCATTCTTGAACCCTGTCAGTGTGGGCCCAGGGATTGGGTTTGGTTTGAATTTGGCTGTGATGCATCCTATGATTGAAGAGCTCACTGACACTCAAGAGTGGATTTTAACTCAGTGCGGGTTTCTGGCGGGAAGCCGATCCAGCAAGATAATTTCCCGACTGGCAAAGGCAGCGGGAGGCCATGGCGATCTTAACTACTGGGCCTCATTTAATGTTACCTGCCACTTATCAGACCAAGCCTGAATGTCATTCAGGTCTTGTTCCATGCGGGCATGGACTGCTTCATTATCTGAGGAGTTGCAAATGGCACTGAACATTTAATGGGACGTCCTTACTCTTGTGCGCCAACCCCCTTGCAGTAAAGGCCAACATGCCATGTCAAACATTTCCCTTTCATAAAACTATGTTGACTCTGCCTAATCATATTATAATTTTCTAAGTGCTGTATTACCACTTCCTTAAGATTCCAGCATTTACTGATTACTGAGGTCAGGCTAACTGGCCTGTAGTTTCCTGTTTTCTCTATTCCCTCCTTTCTTGAATAGCGGGGTTACATTTGCTACCTTTCAATCCACTGGGATTGTTCTAGAATCTAATGAATTTTGGAAGATCACAACCAATGCATCCACTATCTCTACAGCCACCTCTTTTAGAACCCTAGGATGTAAGCCAGCAAGTCCAGGGGATTTGTTAGCTTTTAGTTCCATTAGTTTCTCAAGTGCTTTTTCTGTATTGATCTTAATTACTTGAAGTTCCTCAATCATATTAGCCCCATGGTTCCCCACTATTTTTGGTATTTTTTTGTGTCTTCTACTGTGATAGATACAAAATATTTGTTTAAGATCTCTGCCATTTCCTTATTCCCTGTTATAATTTCTCTTGTCTCAGCCTCTAAGGGACCAATGCTACGTTTACTTTTACTACTCTCTTCCTTTTTACATACTTCTAGAAGGTCTTACAATCTGTTTTTATATTTCTTGCTAGTTTACTCTCATTCTTTTTTTTCCCCTTTTAATCAATTTTTTAGTCATCCTTTGCTGGTTTCAAAAGCTCTCCCAATCCTCAGGCTCACTACTATTCTTCGCAACATTGTAAGCCTCTTCTTTTAATATAATAATATCCTTAATTTCTTTAGTTAGCCATGGATGGATCACTTTTCCTGTGGTGTTTTTATTTCTCAATGGAATGTATATTCGTTGAGAATTTTGGAATATTTCGTTAAATGTTTGCCACTGCTTATCTACCCTCATACATTTTAATCTAATTTCCCAATCTAACTTAGCCAACTCGCCCCTCATACTTGGCATTATTTAAGTTTAAGTTTCCAATTTAAGTACTTCACTCTCAAACTCAATTTGAAATTCTATCATATTATGATCACTCTTCCCAGAGGATCCTTTACTATGAGATTGCTAATTAATCCTGGCTTATTACACAATACAAGATCTAAAATAGCCTGTTCCCTGGTTGGTTCCAAAACTTATTTCATGTTCAAATTGGCATAGAGATAAGCTGATTACGGAAGTGAACACCTGGCTAAAAGAGTGATGTGGAAAAAAAGGATTTCATTTCATGGGCCACTGGCACCAGTATTGGGACAGGAAAGAACTGTACCATTGGGATGGGCTCCTCCTGAACCGGTCTGGGACCAGGGCCCTAATAGAAAGGATAAATAGGGCAGTCACAAGGGCTTTAAACTATTAAATGGGGGGCAGGGCTCAGGTGGAAATTGTAGTACAAATAGTAAGATAAGAAATAGGAGCAGGAGCACGGTGGCATAGTGGTTAGCACTGTTGCCTCACAGCGCCAAGGACCCGGGTTCGAATCCGGCCTTGGGCGACTGTCTGTGTGGAGTTTGCACATTCTCCCCGTGTTTGCGTGGGTTTCCTCCGGGTGCTCCGGTTTCCTCCCACAGTCCAAAGATGTGCAGGTTAGGTTGATTGGCTATGATAAATTGACCCTTAGTGCTAGGGGGATTAAATACGTGAGGTTACGGGGATAGGGTGGGATATGTAGGGGTTACGGGGATCGGGTGGGATATGTGTCAGTGCAGGCTCGATGGGCCGAAATGGCTTCTATCTGCACTGTGGGGTTTCTGTGATTCTGAGTAGACCCATTCGGCCCTTCAAGCCTGTTCCATCATTCAATGAGATCATGGCTGATCTTCTGCCTCAATTCCATTCACCAGCCCTATCGCCATATCTCTTGATGCCCTTACTAGTCAGAAATCTATCGACTTCTGTTTTGAATATATCCAATGACTGAGCCTCCACAGCCCTCTGAGGTAGAGAATTCCAAAGATTCACCACCCTCTGTGTGAAGAAATTTCATCTCATCCCTGTCCTGAATGGCCTGACCTTTATCCTGAGGCTGTGGCCCCTGGTTCTAGACTTATCAGCCAAGGGAAACATTCTCCCAGCATCCATCCTATCAAGCCCTGTAATAATTTTGTATGCTTCAATGAGATCCCCTCTCATTCTTCTGAATTCAAGAGAATACAGACCTAGTTTACTCAGTCTCTTCTCATACGACAGTCCTGCCATCCCAGGAATCAATCTCGTGAACCTTCGTTGCACTCCCTCAATGGCAAGTTTATCCTTTCTTAGGTAAGGAGACCAAAATTGTACACAGTACTCCAGGTGTGGTCTCACCAAGGCCCTGTATAATTGAAGTAAGGCTTCTTTAGTCCTGTACTCAAATCCTCTTGTAATGAAGGCCAGCTTACCATTTGCCTTCCTAATGGCTTGCTGCACCTACACATTCACTTTCAGTGACTCATGTACAAGGACACCCAGGTCCCTTTGAGCATCTGCATTCCCCAATCTTTCAATATTTAGGAAATACTCTGCCTTTCTGTTTTTTTTACCAAAGTGGATAACTTCACATTTATCCACATTATATTCCATCTGCCATGTTCTCGCCCACTCACTGAGCCTGTTGAGATCCCCTTGAAGCCTCTTCACATCCTCTTCATAGCGCTTTGTATCATCAGCAAATTTGGAAATGTTACATTTAGTCCCCTCATCCAAATCATTGATATAGATTGTGAATAGCTGGGGCGCAAGCACCGATCCTTGTGGTACCCCACTAGTCACAGCTTGCCATCCTGAAAAAGACCCATTTATCCCTACCCTTTGTTTTCTGTCTGTTAACCAATTCTCAATCCATGCTAGTATATTACCCCCAATTCCATGTGCCCTAATTTTGTTCACCAACCTCTTGTGTGGGACCTTATCGAAGGCCTTCTGAAAATCAAGATACACCACATCTACTGGTTTCCCTTTATCTACTCCACTAGTTACATCCTCAAAGAACTCCAATAGGTTTGTCAAACAGGATTTCCCTTTCATAAATCCATGTTGACTCTGCCCAATCTTACTATTAGTTTCTAAGTGCCCAGTTATTGCATCCTTTATAATAGATTCCAGCATTTTCCCAACTACTGATGTGAGGCTAACAGGTCTGTAGTTCCCCATTTTCTTTCTCCCTCCTTTCTTAAATAGCGGGGTTACATTTGCTATCCTCCAATCTGCAGGAACCATTCCAGAATCTATAGAATTTTGGAAGATGACAACCAATGCGTTCACTATTCCAATGGCCACCTCTTTCAAAACCCTAGGATGTAGGTCATCTGGTCCTTGGGATTTAGCGACTTTTAGTCCCATTGATTTTGCTAGTACTTTTTTTTTACTAATAATAATTTCTTTAAGTTCCTCATTTTTGTCACACCCCTGGTTTTCTTGTATTTCTGGGAGATTTTTTGTGTCTTCCTCCGTGAAGACAGAAACAAAGTATTTATTCAATTTCTCTGCCATTTTCTCATTCCCCATTATAAATTCTCCCATCTCTGACTGTAAAGGACCTACATTTACCTTCGCCAGTCTTTTCCTTTTCAAATACCTATAGAAGCTTTTACAATCTGTTTTTATATTTTTTGCTAGTTTGTGCTCATATTCGATTTTCCCTTTCTTTATCAATTTCTTGGTCCCCCTTTGCTGATTTCAAAAAAGATCCCAATCCTCAGGCTGACTGCTTTTTCTGGCAAATTTATAAGCTTCCTCCTTTGACTTAATACTAGCTTTAATTTCTTTTGTTAGTCATGGTTGGGTCACTTTTCCTTTTGGGTTTTTATGCCCCAGAGGAATATATGTTTGTTGCATATTATGCATTATTTCCTTGAATGTTAGCCATTGTATGTCCACCTTCATAACTTTTAGTGTAGTCTCCCAATCTACCATGGCCAACTTGTCCCTCATACCCTTGTAGTTGCCTCTGTTTAGATTGAAGACCTTAGTTTCAAATTGGACTACGTCACTCTCAAACTTAATGTAAAATTCAATCATATTATGGTCACGTCCCTAAAGGCCCCTTTACCACAAGATCATTGATTAGCCCTTTCTCATTACACAGTACCAGATCCAGAATAGCCTGTTCCCTGGTTGGTTCCTCCACATACTGATCCAGGAAACCATCTCGCATGCATTCCAAGAATTCGTCCTCCACACGATTAGTGGTAATTTGATTTGCCCAGTCAATATGTAGATTAAAGTCCCCCATGATTGCTGTATTGCCCTTGTTACATGCACTTCTAATCTCTTGATTGATACTGTGCCCTACATTATCATTGCTGTTTGGTGGCCTATACACAACTCCCACCAATGTTTTCCGTCCTTTGCTGTTTCTTAGCTCCACCGAAACTGATTCCAGTTCTATATCACGATCTGCCAAGCCAAGATCTTTTATCTCTACTGTACCGATCTCATCCCCTATTAACAGCGCTACGCCACGTCCTTTTTGTCTGTCCTTCCTAAATGTTGAGTACTCTGGAACATTCAGTTCCCAGCTTTGGTTACCCTGCAACCATGTCTCTGTAATGGCAATTACATCATACCCATTTACTTTTATTAGTGCCATTAATTCATCCACCTTGTTGCAAATGCTACGTGCATTTAGATACTGGTTATGGTGGGGTACGTGATAGCGGGGAATAGCCACACCAGCATTTAAATCTACCATTAAGCTAAGATCATTACAAGAAAATACATTTTAAAACAAAATTGGCACGGGATCAATTTTAATACTTTATGGCTTTATTTATGCAAATATTACAGATGATGGCATTGAATCACAACTTCCAAGGTTGTACTATGTCTCATGCACTAGCACAATGAAGTGGATTTACCTGTCCCTATCCCTTACTATAAGGGCACTGAGGCAATCTATGTTGCCACAAACAATAGAATTAAAATATATTCTTTGGTGAATCACTGGAGCACGGTGCAGTATAATTATTTTGCATTGCTTTTCCTTTTACTTAATTGTGGTTTGGTAGATTATAGCAGTGATACAAAACAGTGCACAGAAAGTGATCATATGGAATTCCAAGAGTATACATCAAAATGTAAAATTTAGGCCAAACGGTATTAATCTACCAGGAATTTCCATACGAAAGTATTCATAGCTATGTTAAAACAGTGACTACACTTGGAAAGTATTTAATTTGTCTGTGTAGCACTTCGGGGCATCCCGAGAACTTGGAAGGTGCTATATAAATACAAGTTCTTTCTTTTTTTCTTTCTTTTTAACATGACTAAATATAAAGGCCCCAAAATTCTTGAGTTGTGACTCCAGCACATATTCCAGGATCACACCCGTCAATGCCCTCCAGATGCAACCCTGGAGTTTTCATGGTCAGTGGGAGGGAACCTAATTTCCATGGGGCCAGCGGATGCAAGGGCCACTGTGGGTGTATCTCCAGCATTTGCCTGCCCCATGCAGCTAGAAAAACTGTCACCTATCCACCATGGGGAGTAGGGGGTTTGCCTAGGCCTCCCCTCAGACCCTGACCATGTTCCCTTCAGACCTCTGTGTAATGGGTAGGGGAGGGAGGCAATCAAGATATATTTTAAAAAGTCACCATTCTTCGCAGGTCCAGGCTGCTTGATTAGCCTGGAAGTAACCAGTGGCGCCCATTTATAACCCTCTGGAGGCTGGTGTATTGATTTCTTTGTGGGTTCAATGATGCGACATTTATGAAAGAGAATGTCTTTTAATCTAAAGCCTGTACAACTCTTTATACAGCATTTACAGGAGACATGATGCTGTGATGCATCTAGAATGAAACTGAAACCAAACTAACTGCCTTGCTTCTCTCGGTCACATGCCCTCTGCTGGTCAGGCACAAGCAATCAATCAGGCAACTATGCTGGTAAGACATGATAATCAAACAGGCAAACAACATCACTATTTGCTGATATCATTACATCTCCTTTTCTTAAAACAAAAGTATTTTACTTTTAACTAACAACATGTTTTCTTTGTATTAATCTGCATTTTAACTGTAACACTTAATTAACTTACATTATCATTATCATGATCAAGGTTTTTTAACCTTGCTTTGTGTGTTCACATGAAATATGTCAATACACTAGAACTTGAAGAAAGAATAAGATAACATTACTTCCTTCTATAACAATAGTCCTTAAATTTGCTCAATGAGTCTCTCAGGAAGTTTCACGTGTCTTGAGGATTTTCTGATTGATTGTCCTTGAATCTGAGTTGTTGCCTCAGATGATTGGTTCTCAGCTGTGTGATCAGGTTGTTCAACAGTATCAGTCTCTTGACCTGCTGTGGCTGGTCCCATGAGAAGATCCCTATGATTTCTTCTCAGAACAGCACCCTCATCTGTCTGAATGGTGTATGACCTTGGTTGAACTTCACTCAGGACAGTTCCCTTCTGAGTCCATGTGTTTGTTTTGTCTTTGAACCTTACTTGGTCACCAGTGTGGAGTTCAGGTAGGTTTTGTGTTCCTCTGTCATAGTAATACTTTTGCTTTTCTTTCTGTTGTTCTTTGAACTTCCTCACTTTCTCCCCCTCTTTTGTTTTCAGGAGGTTCTCCGGGATGGGTAGGTTTGACCTTAGCCGACGTCCCATCAGGAGTTGGGCTGGTGACATACCACACTCGAGCGGCGTTGTGCGGTATACAAGCATGCTCTGGTAGAAGTCAGTTCCACTGTCTTTTGCCTTGTACTTCAGTCTTTTCACTGTGTTTGCGGGCTCTCCTGGGTCAACAGCTCTGGACAACATGTCTGCTGTATACATCAGCTTACCCGGTGTGTACGCAACATTCAGTCCATCATAGACTGTCTCTCCTTCGCTTTCCACAACGAGGACTCTCTTTACCAGGTTCAGTCTCTCACAGGCTTTTAAACCTAGTATGGCTTGCACATCCTTTGGCACCACGATTAATGCTAGCGTGTGCTCTCTGTCCTTGTGTGTTACTTTGACAATGCATCTTCCTTTCACTGGTATATCAGTACCTGTGTATCCTGTCACTTTCACTTTTATTCCATGTATCTTTGGTCTGGGTCTAATTTTCTTAAAATCAGTCTCTGATATCACATTAACTTGTGCTCCAGTATCCAATTTAAATGGAATGTGTATGTCATTCACTTTTAGTGTCAACATCCAGTCTCTTTCTTCTTTTTTGTTTTCAGACACAACATCTACATTGAACTCCTCTATCCCGCTTTCATCTACTGTATGGACCTTGCTTTGTTGCGCTTGGTTCTTACAGCAACGGGCATAATGGTTGTTCTTGTTGCAACTATTGCATGTTTTACTATATGCTGGACACTTTCTTGGTGGATGCTGTGTACCGCATCGACTACATGTCTTTCGATTGTCCCTTTCATTTTCGTTCACTGGCCACGCCTCTTTATTCACATTGGCGCTCGTTTTGTTAAATGGTTTGTATCCGTTCTTTCTCACTGCATCCACGTTGCAGCTATTGTCACTGAACAGCTCCTTTGCCTGCAACTTCACAGTCTCTGTAGCCCTACACAGTGCTATGGCTTTTCCCAGGTCTAGATCTTGCTCTCTTAGCAGTCTTTCCTTTAGACCATTATCTGGAATACCACACACCAGTCTGTCTTTTATCAGCGAGTCTGTCAGTCCCCCAAATTCACACGATTTGCTTCTGTTTCTCAGTTCAGTCACATACTGATCAATAGTCTCACCCGTTTTCTGTACACATGTGAAAAATCTGTGCCTCTCAAACGTCACGTAACGTTTAGGTATGCAGTAGGCCTCAAACTGTTCCATTATTTTATCTAGCTTCATTTTGTCTCCATTAGCAGCGAATGTGAAGTTATTATACACCTCCAGCGCTTCATCACCCACGACATGTAAGAACAGTGACGATTTCCTTTCATTACTTTTCTCGTCAGCTCCAATTGCTGATAAATACAACCCCACACGTTGTTTGAACCTTCTCCAATTTTCAGCCACATCACCTGTCAACTGAAGCGTCGCCGGTGGGTGTAAACCTTCTATTTTTTCACTTCGTTAGCTATTCTCCAATGGTAAGCAACGATGTTCTCTTTTGGCTTGCTAATTTGTGGAGAGCTGATTTAACTTCAGATTTTTTCTCTTCATCTCTTTCAATCACTTCTGACACCATGTATTGATTTCTTTGTGGGTTCAATGATGAGACATTTATGAAAGAGAATGTCTTTTAATCTAAAGTCTGTACAACTCTTTATACAGCATTTACAGGAGACATGATGCTGTGATGCATCTAGAATGAAACTGAAACCAAACTAACTGCCTTGCTTCTCTCGGTCACATGCCCTCTGCTGGTCAGGCACAAGCAATCAATCAGGCAACTATGCTGGTAAGACATGATAATCAAACAGGCAAATAACATCACTATTTGCTGATATCATTACAGCTGGTACACCTCATCTCACTGGACATGCCAGCCTCCGACCTCAGCTTAGGGAGTCCTTGACCCCAATGCACCCCTCTGCCAATGATATTTGCCTTGTCTGGAGTGGGAGGAAATTCCGCCTCTTAGAAAACAAGTTGGAAAATCCTGGAAGCAACAGAGATCCGGCGAAACCAAGTACCTGCCATTTTCTGGTGGGCTGGCTAATCTTTTGCTGGAGTTACAGCAGGAAACCAGCAGATCCCCCACAGATTTGGGACCAATGGGTGTAAAATGAAATCGTTAATTTACTTTAAATTTCTACAAGCAAGGAAGTTATGCTAAACTTTATAAATCACTGGTTAGGCCTCAGCTAGAGTATTGTGTCCTATTCTGGGCATCATGTTTAAGGAAGGATGTAAAGGCCTTGGAGAGGGTGCAGAGGAGATTTACCGGAATGATACCAGTGATGAAGGACTTCAGTTATGCGGAGGGACTGGAGATGATGGGATTGCTCTCCTAAGATCAGAGGAGGTTAAAGGTAAATTTAATAGAGGTGTCCAAAATGATGAGGGCTTTTGATAGGGTTAATAAAGAGAAACTGTTTTCATTGGTGGGTGGGTCGGTAACCAGAGGATTAGAGATTTAAGATAATTGGCAAAAGAATCAGAGGGGAGATGTGTTGAAGTTATTTTACACAGTGAGGTGTTGTGATCTGGAATTCACTGCCTGAAGGGGTGGTGGAAGCAGATTCAATCATAACATTCAAAAGGGAATGGATTAATACTTGAAAAATAAGTATTTGCAGTGCTATGGGGAAAGAGTGGGGGAGTGGGACTTATTGGACAGCTCTTTCAAAGAGCCGACACAGGCACGATGGGCCAAATTAACACCTGCTGTGCTGTTAAGATATCTGAATGCACGCATCATTCGTAACAAAATAGATGAGTTGACGGTACAAATAACTACACATGGGTATGGTCTGGTGGCCATTACAGAAACATGGCTGCAAGGTGACCATGACTGGGAACTAAACATCCAGGGGTATTTGACTATTAGGAAGGACAGACAGGAAGGAAAGGGAGGTGGGGTTGCTATGTTAATCAAGGATGGAATCACTGCAATAGTCAGAAATAATATTGGGTCAAAGGATCAGGATAGTGAAACAGTTTGGGTGGAGATAAGGAATAATAAGGGGAAAAAGTCACTGGTGGGCGTAGTCTATAGGCCTCCTAACAGTTACAACTCTATTGGTCGGAGTATAAATCAGGAAATAGTTGGGGCTTGTAATAAGGGAACAGCTATAATCATGGGAGATTTTAACTTTCATATTGACTGGACAAATCAAATTGGGCAGGGCAGCCTTGAGGAAGAGTTCATAGAGTGCATTAGGGATGGGTTCCTTGAGCAGTATGTTACTGAACCAACTAGGGGGCAGGCAATCTTAGGTCTGGTCCTGTGTAATGAGACAGGATTAATAAAAAATGTCCTGGTAAAGGATCCCCTTGGAATGAGTGACCATAACATGGTTGAATTCCAAATTCAGTTGGAGGGTGAGAGAGTTGGATCTCAAACCAGCGTACTAAGCTTAAATAAAGGAGACTATGAAGGTATGAGAGCAGAGTTGACTAAAGTGGACTGGGAAAATAGATTAAGGTGTAAGACGGTACATGAGCAGTGGTGTACATTCAAGGAGATATTTCACAACTTTTAAGAAAAATATATTCCAGTGAGGAAAAAGGGGCGTAAAAGAAAAGACAGCCATCCGTAGCTAAGTAAACTAATAAAGGATAGTATCCGACTGAAAACAAGGGCATATAAAGTAGCCAAATCTAGTGGGAGGATAGAAGATTGGGAAGCATTTAAAAGCCAGCAAAGAATAACTAAAAGATTAATTAAGAAAGGGAAGATTATGAAAGTAAACTAGCACAAAATATAAAAACAGATAGCAAGAGTTTCTACAGTTATATAAAAAGAAAAAGGGTGGCTAAAGTGAATGTTGGTCCCTTAGAGGACAAGACCGGGAAATTAGTGGTGGGGAACATGGAGATGACAAAAATGCTAAACAAATATTTTGTATCAGTCTTTACAGTGGAGGACACTAAAAATATCCCAACACTGGACAAACAGGGGGCAATGGGGGGGGGGAGGAGCTAAACATGATTAAAATCACTAAGGAGATGGTTCTTGGTAAGATAATGGGGCTTACGGTGGATAAATCCCCTGGACTGATGGCTTACATCCTAGGGTCTTGAGAGAAGTAGCAGTAGGAATTGCGGATGCATTGGTGGTAATTTTCCAAAACTCCCTGGATTCAGGAAAGGTCCCAGCAGATTGGAAAACTGCTAATGTAATGCCCTTATTTAAAAAGGGAGGTAGACAAAAGGCTGGAAACTATAGACCAGTTAGCCTAACATCTGTGGTTGGTAAAATGTTGGAGTCCATTATTAAGGAAGCAGTAACAGGATATTTGGATAAGCATAATTTAATCGGACAGAGTAAGCATGGTTTTATGAAGGGGAAGTCATGTTTGACAAATTTGCTCGAATTCTTTGAGGACCTAACAAACAGGGTGGATAAAGGGGAACCAGTGGATGTGGTGTATTTAGAATTCCAAAAAGTATTTGACAAGGTGCCACACAAAAGATTACTGCACAAGATAAAAAATCACGGGATTGGGGGTAATATACTGGCATGGGTGGAAGATTGGCTATCTAACAGAAAACAGAGAGTTGGGATAAATGGTTCATTCTCGGGTTGGCAATCAGTAACTAGTGGTGTTCCGCAGGGGTCAATGCTGGGACCCCAACTCTTTACAATCTATATTAACGATTTGGAGGAGGGGACCAAGTACAACATATCCAAGTTTGCCGACGATACAAAGATGGGAGGGAAAGCAGTGAGTGAGGAGGACATAAAAAACCTGCAAAAGGACATAGACAGGCTAAGTGAGTGGGCAGAGATTTGGCAGATGGAATATAATATTGGCAAGTGTGAGGTTATGCACTTTGGCAGAAAAAATCAAAGAGCAAGTTATTATCTAAATGGAGAGAAACTGCAAAGTGCTACAGTACAAAGGGATCTGGGGGTCCTGGTGCATGAAACACAGAAGGTTAGTATGCAGGTACAGCAGGTGATCAGGAAGGCCAATGGAATCTTGGCTTTTATTGCAAGGGGGATGGAGTATAAAAGCAGGGAAGTCTTGCTTCAGTTATACTGGGTACTGGTGAGGCCACACCTGGAATATTGCGTACAGTTTTGGTTTCCATATTTAAGAAAAGATATACTTGCTCTTGGGGCAGTTCAGAGAAGGTTCACTCGGTTGATTCCGGAGATGAGGGGGTTGACTTATGAGGAAAGGTTGAGTAGGTTGGGCCGCTACTCGTTGGAATTCAGAAGAATGAGAGGCGATTTTATCGAAACATATAAGATTGTGAGGGGGCTTGATCGGGTGGATGCGGGGAGGATGTTTCCACTGATGGGTGAGACTAGAACTAGGGGGCATAATCTTAGAATAAGGGGCTGCCCTTTCAAAACTGAGGTGAGGAGAAACTTCTTCACTCAGAGGGTAGTAAATCTATGGAATTTGCTACCCCAGAGAGCTGTGGAAGCTGCAACATTAAATAAATTTAAAACGGAGATAGACAGTTTCCTAGCTGATAAGGGAATTAGGGGTTACGGGGAGCGGGCAGGGAAGTGGACGTGAGTCTAGGTTCGGATCAGCCATGATCCTATTGAATGGCGGAGCAGGCCCGAGGGGCCGTATGGCCTACTCCTGCTCCTACTTCTTATGTTCCAGCACCCCCCCTGCCCCGGTGATCTGTGTACTCCCCCACCCCCCCACGACCAACATCTACTCATCCCGACCACCATCGAACACCCCCTGCCCCCGAACACCGTCTGCTCCCCCCACCACCATTGGACCCCCTCTCACAACCACCATCGGACCACCCCCCAACCATCATCAGACCCAACCTCCCCACGATCCCTCTCACTCCTCCAATACATCTACCTGTTCTCGTGTCAATCAGGCTGCCTGTGAGCAGGAGCCCCACAGAAAAAAAATTAAATTCTGCAGAAAATTCAGGAAACTCGTTCTTCTGGATTTTCCAACCTCACAACAGCACACCTCCCACCCCCCAGTCCCCCGCAGGCTAAAATCTAGGCCTATGATTCTATACTTAAAAAAAAACACTCAATAGAATGAACTGAATATCTTGGAAGACTAAGAAGCAGCAAACAATAGGTTACATCCTTCTCCGGGTATCTAGGCACAAATATTGATTGCTCCAGCACAAATTGAAGTTTGGAGACCCTGGTTTCTGAAGATTTGCTTTCCTTCCAGCATTGGCACGAGAAAGCTCATATTATGCCTCTCAAAACAAAGGAAGTGCAGATACAGCGGGCAGGATTTTCAGTGAGGAGGCGGGACTACAACTTTCTGGGTTGTAGTCCCGCCTCCATCGAGATGCGGCCAATCCACGTGATTTTAACTTGATTGACCTTGTTGAGCCCGCCCAGCGGGCTCAGCAGGCCAATTAAGGGCCACCCGGCAACAGGTGACGTCACAGATTGATATTTCATCTGTCAAGACCTTTTGACAGATGAAATATCAGCGTTTCACAGCTGTTTGAAGCTGTCAAACACAGACAGTCTTACTTCTAACATGAGTCCTTCTCCACAGACTCAGTTAGAAATCTCTCCTGCACAGAAAGCTGCAGGCTGTCACTTTTGACAGTTCGCAGCCATTCTGCTTTCTGTGCCGGTGAGATGAGGGATTCCCGAGACCTAAAGGAAGGAAGGCTGAAAAGGTATGTAAAACTTCTTTAATCACTTTAGACACACCAAACACACTTACCTTTGCACTCATGCACACATCACTCACCTGAACACCGACATCTCGACCCCTGCAAGTCCTTCAACCCACCTCCTCTAACTTGGCGTGGTTTGGAGCCGTCGGCAATCCCACACTTCAACCTTAAAAATAGGGATTAGACTAAAAACTGCCTGTTAACTAGCTGTTAACAGGCAGTTATTTGGCACTAATCCCTTCCCGCCTTGGGTAGGCGGGTCCCAGTGTGGGGCGGGTACCCGCCTCCTTTGAAACTGGCATGGAGGCGGGTTTGGGTGCGGGATGGGGTCGGGACCCCTGATTTCGGGATTTTAACCCATCACATGCCTCCAATCCCGACTCCACTGTCCAATGAAAATCCTGCCCAGTCAGTCTAATGTACGTGCTGCTATATCTTAGGTCTCTCATATTTCAACAGACTTGTTTAAGGGCATAATTATATTACAAATACTGATTTCACACTCATACCTGCTTATGGCGATGTAGGACCAATAGAGCTAAGTTGCACTGCTGGCTTCTTGTCACTGTCTGGCCAGAGAAAATGTATCTTTTTATATATAGATATACTTGCACATGAGCATAGCTTCACCCAGGAGAAGCACTGCTGTTCCTTCTGGTCCACAAGGAAAGTTAAAAAAGTTCAACAAATTTACTTGTATGGGCTTCTTCTGGCCCCGAATCCTATTCCCACTATCTTCACTTGGTGGGAAAACCACAATGACTGCCCCGTTCAAATAGCAGTTTGGTCCTGATGAGGTCATTGGAACTGATCTGCATACTTAAAGAAGAACATGCTGGCTTCAGGCAGGCGTTCTTGCCTCCAGCATTAAAATAGAGGACAATGGGAAAGGAGCAGGACGTTGGCGGATAAGTGTCCCGGGCAATTTTAACTGGCCACCTGATGGCTGGTAAGTTTCAAATCACCCCGATATATCTCTAGCTCAGTGTGAAAGACCCTTTCATCAGCGAGGTTTCAATCTTTACAGATTAGAATGTGATTTTATATACACAGTATCTGGTAATGCAGCATTGGCTCGGAGTTAAACAGAAATCTTATTATAATACAACAGCAACTTGCATTAACGTAGAAAAATGTTTCGAGCCACTTTATAGAAGTGTTATCAGACAAAAGACAACACCAACAAAGTAGAAGATATTAGGAGGGGTGACTAAAGGCTTGGTTAAAGAAGTGGGTTTTAAGGGTGGTCTTAAAGGAGGTCGAGGTGTGAAGATTGTCTATTCTCTCCACAGATACTGATCGACACATTGTGCATTTCCAGCTTTTTCTATTTCTATTCCTAACAAATGGAAATTAGTTTTAGGTAAAGATTTAGTTGGAATTGGTTATAGTGATTATTGGCCACCTGGAATGTGGTGGAAATGTTCACATCTTGATCTAAGATATATTATTCAGCCAACAGGTCTATTCTACCCAGTGCAAGTAGAAGGTTGCTGAACAGAACTGGGTATTATAAAAGGTTTGTAGGAATGCAAGTTTAAGAAGGGCTGGGCAAAATTTTCCAGGGCGGATGGAGTAATCAGGTATCAAGCTGTTTGGCTTGTATTCTGGCCTGAAGCAATCGGAAGTGAGATAGCACCATAACGTGTTATGGTCATGTGCATAATCAAATCAAATACATTAACTGCTTAAGCAGCATTCACTTCAGGGCTTGTTACAGCTAGCAACTTTTTAATTCCCAATTGTTGCTAACCATTTAGGTAACTCATCCCTGTGATGTCAGCCATTAACTCAAATGTGCACTTGGCTGTGCCAATTAGCACCCAGGCTACAATATGGAGTAAGCTCTGTACAACAGTATCTTTGAGAGATCTACAAAAACAGATTACTTACGTAGGCACGTTATTGAAAGTGTGCTTTATCTGAGATTCTCTATTAATGATGGACCCATGCAGAGGCTTGTTTTCTTTTTTGTTTATTAAAAGAAAGACTTACATTTATATAGCGTCTTTCACGACCACCGGACATCTCAAAGCGCTTTACAGCCAATGAAGTACTTTTTTCAAGCGGAGTCACTGTTGTAATGTGGGAAACGCGACAGCCAATTTGCGCGCAGCAAGCTCCCACAATGTGATAAATGACCAGAAAATCGGTTTTTGTTTTAAATATTGGCCAGGACACCGGGGATAACTCCACTGCTCTTGTTCGAAATAGTGCCATGGGATCTTTTACATCCACCTGAGAGAGAAAGTGGGGTCTCGGTTTAATGTCTCATCCAAAAAACAGCACCTCCAACAGTGCAGCACTCCCTCAGCACTGCACTGGAGTGTCAGCCTAGCTTTATGTGCTCAAGTCCCTGGAATGGGATTTGATCCCACAACCTTCTGAGTCAGAGGCAAGTGTGCTACCAACTTTTTTTTTTAATATACTTTATTGAACATTAGGAACATTTACAACATCGTGATCATTTCATTGTATGATACAAATCAATTCCGCCACTCTGCACAGCCATTCCGCCACCACATTTTAACATCAAAACCTGAAGTTTAATTTGTCTCCTGTAACATATATTAATCGATTGTACTTTAAAAATTGGTTGTAAAATACTATCTTTAAATTCCTTTCTGAATAAAACATCCACAGAGCCTTATAATGATCTTTTAGCTTATATTTAAAATACTCTTTTAGATTGATTCTCCTCCCCTTAAAAAACAGAGAATTCCTTCCTTGCACAGTCACGAATCTAGCCAAACTGAACATTAAATTAATTGCCGCTCCGCTAGACTCGGACAGATTCCCCCCGCTAGACTCGGACAGACTCCCCCCACCCCCCACCCCCCACCCCCGGTCCCCCCCCAGCCCTCTGTCCCCCCCCCAGCCCCCGGTCCCCCCCCCCCGCCCTCTGTCCCCCCCCCATATAATACATCTTTCACACATATAGAGTCATAGAGTCATAGAGTTATACAGCACGGATAGAGGCCCTTCAGCCCATCGTGTCCGCGCCGGCCATCAAGCCCTGTCTGATCTAATCCCATATTCCAGCATTTGGTCCGTAGCCTTGTATGCTATGGCATTTCAAGTGCTCATCCAAATGCTTCTTAAATGTTGTGAGGGTTCCTGCTCCACAACCCTTTCAGGCAGTGAGTTCCAGACTCCAACCGCCCTCTGGGTGAAAAAGTTCTTCCTCAAATCCCCTCTAAACCTCCCGCCCTTTACCTTGAATCTATGCCCCCTAGTTATTGACCCCTCTACTAAGGGAAAAAGCTCCTCAGCATCCATCCTATCTATGCCCCTCATAATTTTGTACACCTCAATCATGTCCCCCCTCAGCCTCCTCTGCTCCAAGGAAAACAAACCCAATCTGCCCAGTCTCTCTTCATAGCTGAAGCGCTCCAGCCCCGGTAACATCCTGGTGAACCTCCTCTGCACCCTCTCCAACGCGATCACATCCTTCCTGTAGTGTGGCGACCAGAACTGCACACAGTATTCCAGCTGTGGCCTAACCAGTGTTTTATACAGTTCCATCATAACCTCCTTGCTCTTATATTCAATGCCTCAGCTAATGAAGGCAAGTATCCCATATGCCTTTTTTACCACCTTATCCACCTGTTCCGTCGCCTTCAGGGATCTGTGTACTTGCACACCCAGATCCCTCTGACCCTCCATCTTGCCTAGGGTCTTACCATTCATTGTGTATGCCCTTGCCTTGTTAGTCCCCCCAAAGTGCATCACCTCGCACTTTTCCGGGTTAAATTCCATTTGCCACTGTTCCGCCCATCTGGCCAACCCATCTATATCGTCCTGCAGACTGAGGCTACCCTCCTCGCTATTTACCACCCTACCAATTTTTGTATCATCCGCGAACTTACTGATCATACCTTTTACATTCATATCCAAGTCATTAATGTAGACCACAAACAGCAAGGGACCCAGCACCGATCCCTGTGGTACCCCACTGGCCACAGGCTTCCAGTCACAAAAACAACCTTCGACCATCACCCTCTGCCTTCTGCCACTAAGCCAGTTTTGTATCCAATGTGCCAAGGCACCCTGGATTCCATGGGCTCTTACCTTCTTGACCAGTCTCCTGTGCGGGACTTTATCGAAGGCCTTACTGAAATCCATATATACCACATCCACTGCGTTACCCTCATCCACACACCTAGTCACCCCCTCAAAAAATTCAATCAAATTAGTCAGACATGATCTTCCCTTGACAAAGCCATGTTGACTATCCCTGATTAATCCTTGCCTCTCCAAGTGGAGACAAATTTTGTCCCTCAGAATTTTTTCCAATAATTTTCCTACCACTGATGTTAGGCTCACTGGCCTGTAGTTCCCTGGTTTTTCCCTACTTCCCTTCTTGAATAATACCAGCTTTTATAAAAGCTTGATTAAATAAAACCTCTCCTTTGATGTTGGCCCACCTGTTCAAAAATAAGGGCTGTTCTAAAAATTCCTCAGCCCCCTTGGGCATAAACTGCACACTTTTTAAAAATTGGGCCCAAGTCTCTACAACCCCCTTATAAAACCTAGGGAGAAGTTTAATCGATTTCAAAAACATATTATTGTATTCCGTATACAATATTCCCTGACCTCCTATCCCACTTCGTTTTAAAAAATGCTCAAAACAACACTTCCAAAAACTTGTATTTGACTTCTGAAGAAATCTCTTCACCCATTTGATTCTAAAAGATTTTTTCTTCAAATCAATATCTGGGTAATTGAGTCCTCCCTGATTTCTCCGTCCAATTATGGTTATTGTAAGCCACCAAGGCTGGTTTCCCTTCCCATAAAAACTCACACAAGCCTCTCGGATGGACCTTTCCGCCCACTCAGGAATATCCTCCACCATCATTAAGTACCATGGCTTAGATAGCAGGAGAGCGGACACCACTGTCTTGTTTTGCAAACTTTGTACTAAAATAATAAATTGCAGGACAAGAGTATTACAATTTAAACTATTTTAATGAAGCATCAGGACAGCACAGCACTGTGTGTACAAGATGGAGTCAGGACCCCCTGGGTCTTCTAAACAATAGCAGTCCTTACAGATGCCTGCAGGCCAATGGTAAATCAATATGCAAATGTTACATCCCCTTTCTTTTAAAAGAAAAAATGTTATGCATTACTTTTGAACCTTTCTTCTACATAATGTTCTCAGTAGCATCAACATATAAGTAAATCAACATTTAACTAGCACTGAAAACATCTCAACGTTTCAATAACGATGTACAGTTTTTTTTTAGGGCAGCGATCTGTTGTGTCAGTACCTTTCTATTGTAAGATTCGCGAAATTTTCATTAAATAATCACGTAGGAAAATAAGGTTAATAAAACAGCTATATTGACCAAAAGAAGCTTTTACAGAGAAACCTTTGATAAAAGGGCACACAAAGTGGCCACCAGACCTCGTGACCAGCTTCTGGGACCATTTGAATTTCTGTTACTGCAAGCCAGACAGGCTTGTGGATTGAGGGCATTAAAAGCCCGCGAAAACCAGTTTCGGGAAGCCGAAACTCATGGAACTGAGCATACATATTGATTAGATTATAAGTACAGGACAGATTTGGGTGGCAGGATGAGACCCATCAGGAAATGGGCGGGCAATTGAACGAACGCTTAAGCCCATTACACTGTACAAAGAGAAGCCGTTTAACAGCCATCCAGGGCAATCTCCAGACCGATCAATATACAAACCAAGTTACGGTAACAAAGCAAAGACATTATCGGCCCAGGAAGGCCAGTTCAGCTATCACCAACTCCCGTTATGAAGACAAAACACCCCTGCAGAGAGTTCTGCCCGCCAAAATTATTACAAAGACAGGACTATGATTTGGCGGGAGATAAGAATGTTCCAAAAAGGTATAACTGTGGATTGAGTAAAGTCCATCGATACTTCGGTTCGGAACGTGTTCAGTTCGTGGTTCGGTAAACGGTGTCCAGTGGGGTACTCAGCCGTGTGTACCGCGACTTTGGGAGGTTCGGCCAGGCAAGGCCCGGCCACGACGAGAAGACGACGAGAAGAATTCGGCTTGGAAGCCAGTTCGGCCAGGCAAGGACCGGCCACGACGGGAAGACGACGAGGGAGGCCCGGGTACTTTTGTCGGGAGATCATCGACGACCCAGGCCGGAGAAGAAGACACTCAGGTCCCGGAGGGTACTTCCAGTTCTTCAACATCACATCGGTAACGGATCCATCCGTGGCGAGCGCTCACCAAGGCTGTACCGGCTGCCTCCATCGCAGGAGAACCAAGAGGAAAACAAGCTGCGCCAGAAGCTTCCAAACACACGTGACGACGGAAAGCTGTGTCGAAAGGCTGCAAAGCCTTTTTTGCAATTCTTAAAGTGGTGAGCATAATCCCGAGTCCCTCAAATCGAAACTTAGTTAAGCTTAGGGGAGGGGGTTAAGGGTAATTGTAATGTGTTACCCCTTTCACGATGTGCCGTGTGTTCCCCATTTCTATAGAGTTAAGTTTATAGATGTGTGCATGCTTGTAGTTGCTTTAATCTGTGCATATGACATGTATTTTATAATGCTGCAAACTGTTCAATAAAGGCATCCATTTCATGCTATTCGACCTGGTCTATTGAGTTTTTCTCTGCACTACGGCTCCCTGCACCTAAGTCCAAGGTCTAGAACCGTAGGGGCAAGTGGGTCGAACCACTCACGGGTAATTATTGCAAGAAGCCTGGCAGGAGACCAGTGCAAGCAAGAGAAACCCCCTACAGAGATGGCGACTGCGGCAGGACCTTGGCAGCAGGAATGTAGTGTTTTAGATCAAGGTCTGAATAAACGAAATGTGATGGATGAGAGAATAGCGGATTATGTTTTTGGGAAGGTAAACCTTACAAAACAGTGGATATCTGACCTATTAAGAGATAGGCGCCTGCTAGACGCTGCCATCAAGTGGACAGAAAGCAAAGAGCACAAAAGATCTGTAGAAAAAGCGGTCTGGCTGATGTGCTACAAGAAGCAAGTCCAGCTTTTGGACCAAGTCGTTGTAGCACAGATGGCCCAGATCAAAGGGTTACTAGCAGAAGTAGAGGAAAAGGTTGCGGGAGGAAAGAGACTGATTGCATCGCTCAACGCGCTGAATCAGGAACGCCACTCCGTAACCCATCGCAATGAGGCCAAGATAGATTACTTGGAGTGTCAGGTCACTGAGGCCAAGTCCAGTGAAGGAAGAATGAGAGACAGGTGTGTCCGCCTAGCTCAGCAGGTAAAGGCACAGGAGGAGAGTATTCTGGGAGCTAGAGCAGCGTACAAGATGGCCATCGAGGATAGGTCTGAGAACGCCGACCATAGCGCTTGCCAAAGGGAGCTAGAGGACCTGAGAATGGC
Organism: Somniosus microcephalus; assembly: GCF_052327205.1. Lineage (NCBI taxonomy): Eukaryota > Metazoa > Chordata > Chondrichthyes > Squaliformes > Somniosidae > Somniosus > Somniosus microcephalus. Next base: position 168,875,212 of record NC_140988.1, read on the forward strand.
CCTAGTGAAGGCAAACGGCTTGGTGTGTCTCATAAACCCACCAGCGAGCCATCTACAGTTAACCAGGGAATCCAAAAGACCGATTCTGCGAGAGGCAGTTGGGGTACCAACCACCGAGCCCTCGGCACCTCCCAGCTATGATGAGTCTTGGGTTGCGGGGGAGGAAACGGTGGAGTCAGTCGAAGAGATTCCTGAGGTAGAGCAACCCCAGGTAGTAGGGTCGAAGCCGGCACCGATGTGTCCCGCTCGACACCGGAGGCTCGGTCCGGACGACGAGAATGGCGATGACTGACCCCTCATGAATCAGATCGTAATGCCCCACAGCGCACAACAGCTAAGGGCAATGATAAGCCACATCCCAAAACTCTCCGAGTCAGGAGATCCCTCCGTCCATTTTAGGGACGTGGAGCAGACCGCAGCGGTTAATGACTGCGACGGGGGAGAGCAGTCCAGAATGCTGCTGTTCTCCCTGGACAGCTCGATCCTCCAGTGTCTCTCTGACGAGAGCAAGAGAGGGCACAGGGAGTATGAGGATTTACGGGACGAGGTCCTGGAGATTATGGGGGAAGATGACGGAAGTCCGTTCCGCCGATTGGGTAGGACGGTACAGCTAGAGGGAGAGCCCCCACGGGTTTTCGCCGGAAGGTTGTGGCCAGCCCGGGCCGGCCCGGGACAGGCTGGACGCTGGTCAAAGGGCTCATTGGCTCCGGTGCCTGGTCACAAAAATTGCTTGCCACAGGTGAGGGAGCAGGCCAAAACATGGTTTGACCCCAATAACCCCCGCTCCACGGAGGAGATAGTACTTGATCAGCTCACGATAGGTTACAGGAACAGCAGGAGTAGGGAAGTGCCTCCCCCAAAGGGAAAGGTGCATGAGGTGAGGCCTGCAGCTCCTGTTAAAAGAGAGTGGCATCAGGAGGGGAATCGCCCTCCCCAAGCCAAGAATAGTTGTTACGGGTGTGGGAGGGAAGGTCACTGGCGCCGGGACTGTAAAAATCCCTGGAAGGATTTAAAGGGAAAAGCTCCCTCAGCCCCAGCCCAAACGCCCATCCGGGAGAAAGGAGCCGATGTGTCGATCCATCCCGCTGCGATCGAGTCAGTTTTAGAGGTAATGCGGTCTCTAATGACCTCGCAGGGGAAGGTGGCAGTCGCCAACGGCCCTGTTGCTCCCCCAGCCCCAACCGCAGTGCCCCAATGACTAAAGCCCGCGCAGCCCGTCTACCTGTGTCCGCTCCGATATGACGCGTGGAGAAGACCCCTTGTGGAGATGGAGGTAGAGAAGGAAAAGGGTAGTTACCTGTTGGATACGGGGGCATCATGTACCGTGATCCACACAGCTAAACCTTTTGCCTCACCTCTGTCTACCCAGGCTCCATTCTCATTAGCGGGTTTCACAGGCAAAGAACAAGCTGGCGCGTTCTCCATCCCGCTCTCCATTCATTTGGGAGCACTCCACACCACGTGGACGTGTATCCTGATGAAGTGGAATGAGGGGGGTGGTAAAGGCATCCTCGGGTCTGATTTCTTGGTGGAACACGGGATCCTCGTGGACCTTAGAAATCACTGTCTCTGGGGAGCCGAGAATGGGTTAGGCAAGGTAGTCGTGATCCCAGGGGAGGGAGAAAAGGGGACCCTGTGCACCATGAAGCCGTCGGGAGGTTACGACCTCGAGCTTATGGTCGCGGACGTCCCAACGGACTTGCAAGCGTTTGTGTCGGACAATCTGACCGCATTTGCCACCCACAAGCACGACTGTGGGAGGGTCACCGGGTTTGAGGCCAGCGTAGACGGGGACCCCATGATCTGACCCCAAAAGCAGTATAACTTCCCCAAGGAAGCAGAACCCGACATGGAGACAGCAATATCTTCATTGGTGCAGCAGGGCGTGTTGAGGCCGATAGCCACTCACGTGAACTCCCCATTATGGCCGGTAAGGAAGCCGGACAATTCATGGAGGGCCACAGTGGACTACAGAGTCCTCAACAGTAACATCCCAGCCTGCGCGCCCACGGTAGCAGCAGTTGCCGACCTAATAGGGGCCATGGTGTGGAGATGCCGGAGTTGGACTGGGGTGGACAGATGTAAGAAATCACACAACACCAGGTTATAGTCCAACAGCTTTATTTGAAATCACAAGCTTTCGGAGCGCTGCTCCTTCTTCAGGTGAAGTGGAGAAATGCATAAAGACACAGCTTATATAGTCAGAGAATCATGTCAGATGTTTACAGGTAACCTTTCCAACTGCCATTTATCGCACCTCGGCAGAGAGATAATCACAGCAGTCAAAGGTGTGAATGGTGTCCAAACAGGTCAGTCAGGGAAACATTACATCAAAGAACAATGAGGTGGGGTCACAAGGGGTCAAATATTGCAGATGCTGGGGTCTGTATGAAAAACAAAAAACCAACGCTATACACCAGATACATCGACGACATTTTCTTCCTATGGACCCACGGCGAAGAATCACTGAAAAGACTACACGATAACATCAACAAGTTCCATCCCACCATCAAACTCACCATGGACTACTCCTCAGAATCAGTCTCATTCCTGGACACACGAATCTCCATCAAAGACGGACACCTCAGCACTTCACTCTACCGCAAGCCCACGGACAACCTCACGATGCTTCACTTCTCCAGCTTCCACCCTAACCACGTTAAAGAAGCCATCCCCTATGGACAAGCCCTGCGAATACACAGGATCTGCTCAGACGAGGAGGAACGCGATGGACACCTACAGACACTGAAAGACGCCCTTGTAAGAACGGGATATGACGCTCGACTCGTCGATCGACAGTTCCGACGGGCCACAGCGAAAAATCGCATAGACCTCCTCAGAAGACAAACACGGGACACAACCAACAGAGTACCCTTCGTCGTCCAGTACTTCCCCGGAGCGGAGAAACTACGCCATGTTCTTCGCAGCCTTCAACATGTCATCGATGATGACGAACACCTCGCTAAGGCCATCCCCACGCCTCCACTACTCGCTTTCAAACAGCCGCCTAACCTCAAACAGACCATCGTTCGCAGCAAATTACCCAGCTTCCAGGAGAACAGCGGCCACGACACCACACAACCCTGCCACAGCAACCTCTGCAAGACATGCCAGATCATCAACACAGATACCATCATCACACGTGAGGACACCACCCACCAGGTACATGGTACATACTCATGTGACTCGGCCAACGTTGTCTACCTCATACGTTGCAGGAAAGGATGCCCCGGAGCATGGTACATCGGCGAGACCATGCAGACACTGCGACAACGGATGAACGGACACCGCGCAACAATCACCAGGCAGGAGTGTTCCCTCCCAGTCGGAGAACACTTCAGCAGTCAAGGACATTCAGCCTCCGATCTTCGGGTAAGCATTCTCCAAGGTGGCCTTCGAGACACACGACAACGCAAAATCGTCGAGCAGAAACTGATAGCCAAGTTCCGCACCCATGAGGACGGCCTTAACCGAGATCTTGGGTTCATGTCACGCTACATGTAACCCCACCTGATGCAGGGTCATCCAGACTCGAGTCGACATTGGCTTGTTCTCGCTACACAGATGCGGCTGGACCTGCTGTGATTTCCAGCCAAAAAAAATGTTTTTTGTCTGTTTTTTTGTTTTTCATACAGACCCCAGCATCTGCAATATTTGACCCCTTGTGACCCCACCTCATTGTTCTTTGATGTAATGTTTCCCTGACTGACCTGTTTGGACACCATTCACACCTTTGACTGCTGTGATTATCTCTCTGCCGAGGTGTGATAAATGGCAGTTGGAAAGGTTACCTGTAAACATCTGACATGATTCTCTGGCTATATAAGCTGTGTCTTTATGCATTTCCCCACTTCACCTGAAGAAGGAGCAGCGCTCCGAAAGCTTGTGATTTCAAATAAAGCTGTTGGACTATAACCTGGTGTTGTGTGATTTCTTACATCTGACCTAATAGGGAGTATTCCAGCATCCGCGACCACGTTCACGGTGCTGGATATCTCGAACGGTTTTTGATCCATTCCGTTGCGGCGGGAGGATCAGTACAAGTTTGCCTTTACTTTTAAAGGGCAACAGTACACTTGGAGCTGTTTGCCACAGGGTTTCCACAACAGCCCCAGCATTTTCCATCAGTGCATGGCAGGAAGTTTAAAGGAATTTAGCCAGCCCAATCAGATAGTACAGTATGTGGACGACTTGCTCCTGTTCACGGATTCAAGGGAGGAGCATGGCCCACTATTAGCCGAATTATTGGAGCTACTGGAAAGGAAGGGTTTTAAAGTAAACCCAAAGAAAGCACGGATCGGCCAGCAGGAGGTGAAATTCCTGGGTCTGACCATCCGCGCTGGGGAAAGAGCCATAGATAAGGCTAGGCGGGAATCGGTGCAAGATTTGCCGATTCCTAACACAGTAACGGGTGTGAGGTCCTTTTTGGGACTGACCGGGTACTGCAGAGACTTCATCGAGGACTATGCAGCCACAGCAGCCTCGCTACTCCGACTCTTACACAAGGGAGTCGAGTGGTCTTGGGACGGGGGTTGTCAGGCAGCATTCGAGAAGTTGAAAAGGGACCTGCAGACCGCGCCAGCCCTAGGGGCCATAGATGGGGGGGGGGGGGGGAGTTTTTCCTGGAAGTAGCCGCCAGTGGAGACAGCCTGAGCGCCGTGCTGCTCCAGGAGCGACACGGCAAGCTGAGGCCGGTGGTCTACTCCTCCAGGGTGCTTATGGATGTGGAGAGGAGTTTTTCCAATTGCGAACGGCATCTCCTGGCCACGCATTGGGCTGTGAACAGATCAGCGATCTTCACAGGAACCTCTCCCATCACTCTCCTCACCCACCACACACCCACAAAGATGCTTCTGGATGGAAGGATTAAGGATGGGACCGTAAGCAGCGCTCGGATTGCGCGCTGGACCCTCCTCCTTTCTCAGATGGATCTCAAGGTTAAATGTCTTTGCGAGCCGAAGCTCGCGGCCAACATGGTATATCCCGGAACAGCCCATCGGTGTTCCGTCGAAGGGGTATGGGAGGTCAACATAGGTTTACGGGCCGGGATACACCCCACAGGCCGCGAGCTCTACGTAGACGGTTCCAGCACGGTATCTGCTGGCGAACGACTCACAGGGTGTGGAGTTTATGACCCCGCGGCAAACATTGCCCTGGCGATTAGGCTCCCCAGCACTATGAGCGCACAGCAGGCTGAACTGTCCGCGGTGGCGTACGTGGTTACCCACCCCGAGATCTTCCCAACCCCATACACGATTTGCTCGGACAGCATGTTCACATGCAATTCGTGTACGGAATACCTGGCCATTTGGTCTCGTCGCAGATACACCTCCGCGGACGGACGACCTTTAACAGTTAAGCCCTTGCTGGAAAAGATCCTGGCAGCAGTGGGGGAGGAAGGGGAGGTGTTCATCCACAAGGTGAAGGCTCATTCCACCACAGAACCCCGCAGTCAGGGTAACCAGCAGGCGGATGCGCTAGCCAGGGAAGGTGCCTGCAACGGCATTTTCTGGGACCCCTATGGACCTGGACCCGTGGCAGCGATCCGAGGCAGGGAGGGGACTCCAGGGAACACACGGGTGACACCGCCCCTAGACCTAAAGACCGTCCAAACCCTGGATCCCACCCTGAAAACAGTCCTCAATGCTATTGCTGAGGGCAAGCAGGTAGAGGGTCCGTACAGTACGACAGCCCTCTCCGTCAAGGAAGGCATGTTGTTCCGGGAGGAACAGTGGGTTGTGCCGCAGCAGCACCGGAGGGAATTCCTTCAACTGGCCCATGAGGGTCCAGGGGCAGGACACCCCGGGCCTGAGGTTACCTGGCAACGGGTAGAGCAGGCGGGATGGTGGCCGGGACTTCGAGACGATGTCCGCGAGTTCTGTGCAAGCTGTCTTGTGTGCGCTGCAAACAACCCAGACCCCCAGAAAAGGAAGGTGCCCATGGGGCACATCAGGAGGGTAGAGGGACCATGGCAGTTGATACAGGTCGACTACATAGGGCCCCTGCCCACCGCCCAGGGAGGCTATAAGTACTGCCTTGTCCTGGTGGATGTGTTTACCAAGTGGGTAGAAGCCTTCCCATGTAGAACAGCTACGGCGCTGGGTACTGCCAAGATCTTGGTCCGGGAAGTGTTCTCACGGTGGAGGCGCCCCCGGTTTGTTGGGTCCGACCGAGGGAGTCATTTCACCGGCCAAGTGATGCAGAACACCCTCATGCTCTTGGGCATTGAAGGGAAGTGGCACGTAGCGCACAATCCCCAGTCATCCGGGATTGTTGAACGCATGAACCGGACCCTCAAGGAAAAGCTGAGGAAAGAGGCAATGGGCTCGCCCCAGAAGTGGGCGGAGATCCTGCCTCTAGTCCTCATGGGGATCCAGGCCAGCCAGTCCAAAAGTACGGGGCACTCCCCGCACGAGTTAATGACTGGGAGGATCATGCGAACACCCACCCATGTACTAGCCCCGGTGCTCACTGAGGGCCAGCTCCAAGAGGTGAATCGGGACAAGTTCGTCCAAACCCTTTTGGAGCGCCTGAAACAGGTTTATGAGCAAGCGGCTGGGAACATGGGGAGACAGCATCAGGGCAATCGACTGTTGCTGGAACCCCGTAAGAAGCAAGAGTGGGAAGTCGGAGACCAGGACATGGTTAGGAACTATGCCCGAGTAGGGAGTCTAGAACCACTGTACATGGGGCCCTGCAGCATTGTAGACAAGGCCAGCCCCATGGTGTATGCAGTGAAGGTGCCCCGACGTACTAAATGGTTTCACATTAACCAGTGTAAACTGTTTAAGCCGGGTGCACAAGGGCCAACAACAGGGGCCAGGTCTGAGGACAGAAATCCTCAGCCTGTGACAGGGTCACAGACCACACAGGCTGGAACTGTAGCCTGCGTGAGAGGAGGAGTCATCCCATCGGAATGGGAGGTCTCCCCGTTAGCTTGGGATTCGGACGAGGGAGAGCCCGAACAGCTCGACCCCGCCCCTGACCCGATCACGGAGGAGGAGGAGTCGGAGGACGAAGGTCCCGCCCCCGACTCGAGCATAGGGGAGGTAAGGATTGGGGGCAGAGACTCACCACCTGTGGGGACAGGTGGGGTGGAGTCGGATGCCACGGATCCCAGCCCCAGGGGGGCGGAGCCTGAGGGAAGGGAGCCGGAGCCGGCAGCTGTGGTGGGACCACAGGCTGCGACGGTGGAGGTCCCGATCCCCGGTCCGTTAGCCCTGGAAGCCTCGCCCAAGGTGCCCCCTCGTAGGTCGGCTTGGACGCCTCAGCCCAGAAAGTGTTGGGCAGATTCTCCTTACTTCCCCCAACATCGATCCAGGGTAGCCCAGGAAAGACACGATTCCCGTTCAGCAGCGACAGGCTGCGGGGGATCAAAGCTGAAGGTCAGTGCAGCCACACCACAGGGAGCGGCACGCTGCAGCCCTCACAGGAATTAGGTAGGCCGCCCGAAGGAGGGCGGCGCTGTACATAAGTTTAGGTATGTTAAGTTTAGGTAATGATAAGTTAAGTAATTATAATGTTAGTTTAAGGCATGTAAAGTTTAAGATGATGGGGATGTTTTAAAAGGTAGTTTTCGAAGTCTGCCCAGTATGTGTGTTTGTTTGGAAGCGGGGTCAAGGGACCCGAGCATCAGTTTAATTAGGCCAGCGCCTATTGGGAGCCTGGCTACATCATCTTATCGGTTACAGAAACCAGGAATACAATGGAGAGGATTCTCGTGGTGCTCGCGGCGATCGGGTGCGGGCTGGCCTACCGAGGCCGCACCAAGGACGTCGTCGTGTTCGGATGCTCCGGGGACACAGCCCCCATCGCGCCGGATGGGATGGGGAAGCGAGAGGTTGAGGAAACCGCCACCTACTTCCACCAAGGGAGATGGCCAGGATGGCTGGGGTCGAATTCTACAGAATACTCCAGCAAATCCGGGTTTGCCTACCAAGAGACTTCGTTACTGTGCCCTCGGGTGAGGATCATTGCACCCAGAGTCAGCGTTACCGTGGGAAAGAGGATCTGTTTGGTGTGTAATGGGAACGTACCGCTAAGTAGATGGTGGTGGCTTCGAAAGCTGGGAAAGAATATGAAGAACTCTACAATCGAGTGGGAGCGACTGGGTAACAATACCCATCGGACAATTACGGGGACTCACGGACAATTACGTGTGTGTTGGGACAAGTGGTGGGAACCAGATGAAGGGATATATGCCTGCATGTGGGGTTCGAAGTACGTTTGCCCCAAAGGCATATCCATCTTTTTCCAGAGGCAGTGGCAGGATGCCGGGAAAGGGATGAGGTGGGACGTCAGCACCCAGGCGTGCGGAGTCCCATTCTCCCCGATTCCGGTAAACGCCACTGAACTCATCACCTGCCCACGCAAGCCCCTGCCCACGATTCCGGTAGCACTAGCCCAGAAGGAAGGGTGCCCCACCACCACAAAGGGACCCGGGAACGGTTTAGTATTGGTACCCACCGGTCAGATGCTGTATCAAGGGGTACACTACGCGGTGGCCTCAGTGATTTTAAACCTCACTGAGGTACGATTGCCAGAGTGGTGTCCCAAGGAAACAGAGCAATTGTACCAGGTCCTGTTAACCAGGATGTTCAGACAATTTTATGAGTTTGACTTTGCCGACATCGACAAAGCCGAATTGTACACCACACCACAGGAAGTTTTCGATCGGGTAGGGAGGCAAAGAAGGGGTACTGTAAATGACATCTTCACTGCTTTTAGTACCGGGACGTCTGTTGTCAACGCTCTAGACAACGTGGAGCTGCAGACACAGATTAATGGTCTAAAGGCCCAGTTAAGGAACATACTGACAAACAAAAATAAGGTAGTGGGTTCTGAGCTACATGAGGACCAGGCCATGACACTACACTTAAAAGAAATAATCGCTGAGCTGGAGAAACACGCTAGAACGGTAAATGCACTCATTAGGGAGGATCGGAATGCGTCCGATCAGGCTGCACAGAACGACGCTTGTGTGCTATACGGGGCGTGGTTACTGGGCGAGGGCCGCAGTAATCTGGAGGATTTAAAACAAGGTTTGGTCCCGTCCTGGATCAGCAATAAGCACTTGCAAGCGCTCCACCCTTTTGAGAACGCATTAAGTCCGTGCCAGCTCAGACTAGCTGCAGAGGCGTACCCAGTCCCAGTGGACTGTGGATGCTCGAATCACACTATCATGGGAATAGTGGTGAGGATTCCGGTGTTGGGTCCCACAGCAAAACCCGCCCCGGTATACAGGGTGGAGAACATTGGAGTCATTCAGGGGGGTGCGCACATCCGTTACGCAGTGGTCCCGCTTTATGTCATCAGGTGGGAGCGTACGATGACAGGCACCTAACTCCCGGGATGTCGGAGCCGGGGAGCACACATCATCCTGTGTCCCCAGCACTTGAATGCCTTTTTAATAACACAGTGTGGGTTCAGAGCCGCTAGCGCGAAGCCGGTAAATTGCACCATGGAGGCAATGGCAAAAGACCATGTGCCCCCGCAGGCGGCATATATCGGAGGTGGAACATACTGTGTTACCACTGCAGCGCCTCACTACCACCACGGACAGCACGGGTGGTGTCCGGTCAGTGACAGCAGTTTCTGTTTCAAACCCAGGGCTGAAGTTCAATTGGCACAACAGCAAATTGTCCCCATTCCTGTACCTTCCACTGTTCACCTCACTGTAAAAGAGAATTTCATGGATTTTAAGCGATTCGTTGCGCATTTTCGTTATGTCATTCCCCCTCTCCCCGAACACCTCACCAAGATTTTAAAAGCCGTAATAGTCTCACAGAAGCATTTTTACACACTACAGCAGAAGACATTGGAGATAGGGAAAGACATATTAGACATAGTCACCCCACCATGGTGGGACCTGTTCACTAATATAGAGATCCCGCCCTGGATTAGAATAGCATCACACATCCTAGTAGTGTGTCAGGTTTTGATTGTAATATATTTACTGTTCGTGCATTGCAAGAGAGGCAAACGCCTCCAGAGGCACGAGAACACAGGAGAATGGAGAGAACACTATGTACGAGTGGGTGAAGAGACCCCCGCTTAAGCTGCTATGTATTAAAGGATAAAGCGTCCCTCCACTCTTGGTTTTGGTTACTATATGATTTAAGTGTATGAATACTGTTGTGTTATAACCGTTGATCGGTTTTCTATTTTTGATTAATGAATGTGTTATAGTTTGAGGTAGTACTGCCTATGGTTGTCCAACTGTACACAATGTAACTTTTCTGAAATGGGAACTGCATGTGTTGTGGGGGTCATAGATAGTTAATTACCAGGAATGTTTGGATGTGGGGAATCAGGGAAAATTTGCTCACCAAGGGTTATTGATACTTTAAGCAAGCTATCAGTATCACAGGAGGGACTGTAAGATTCACGAAATTTTCATTAAATAATCACGTAGGAAAATAGGGTTAATAAAACAGCTTTATTAACCAAAAGAAGCTTTTACAGAGAAACCTTTGATAAAAGGGCACACAAAATGGCCGCCAGACCTCGTGACCAGCTTCTGGGACCATTTGAATTTCTGTTACTGCAAGCCAGACAGGCTTGTGGATTGAGGGCATTAAAAGCCCGCGAAAACCAGTTTCGGGAAGCCAAAACTCATGGAGCTGAGCATACGTATTGATTAGATTATAAGTACAGGACAGATTTGGGTGGCAGGATGAGACCCATCAAGAAATGGGCGGACAATTGAGCGAACGCGTTAACCCATTACACTGTACAAAGCGAAGCCGTTTAACAGCCATCCAGGGCAATCTCCAGACCGATCAATATACAAACCAAGTTACGGTAACAAAGCAAAGACATTATCAGCCCAGGAAGGCCAGTTAAGCTATCACCGACTCCCGTTATGAAGACAAAACACCCCTGCAGAGAGTTCTGCCTGCCAAAATTATTACAAAGACAGGACTATGAGTTGGTGGGAGATAAGAATGTTCCAAAAAGGTATAACTGTGGATTGAGTAAAGTCCATCGATACTTCGGTTCGGAACGTGTTCAGTTCGTGGTTCGGTAAACGGTGTCCAGCGGGGTGTTCAGCCGTGCGTTCCGCGACTTTGGGAGGTTCGGCCAGGCAAGGCCCGGCCACGACGAGAAGACGACGAGAAGAATTCGGCTTGGAAGCCAGCTCGGCCAGGCAAGGCCCGGCCACGACGGGAAGATGACAAGGGAGGCCCGGGTACTTTTGTCGGGAGATCATCGACGACCCAGGCCGGAGAAGAAGACACTCAGGTCCCGGAGGGTACTTCCAGTTCTTCAACACCACATCGGTAACGGATCCATCCATGGCGAGCGCTCACCAAGGCTGTATCGGCTGCCTCCATCGCAGGAGAACCAAGAGGAAAACAAGCTGCGCCAGAAGCTTCCAAACACACGTGACGACGGAAAGCTGTGTCGAAAGGCTGCAAAGCCTTTTTCGCAATTCTTAAAGTGGTGAGCATGATCCCGAGTCCCTCAAATCGAAACTTAGTTAGGTTTAGGGGAGGGGGTTAAGGGTAATTGTAATGTGTTACCCCTTTCACGATGTGCCGTGTGTTCCCTATTTCTATAGAGTTAAGTTTATAGATGTGTGCATGCTTGTAGTTGCTTTAATCTGTGCATATGACATGTATTTCATAATGCTGCAAACTGTTCAATAAAGGCATCCATTTCGTGCTATTCGACCTGGTCTATTGAGTTTCTCTGCACTACAGCTCTCTGCACCTAAGTCCAAGGTCTAGAACCGTAGGGGTGAGTGGGTCGAACCACTCACGGGTAATTATTGCTAGAAGCCTGGCAGGAGACCAGAGCAAGCAAGAGAAACCCCCTACACTACCTAGACACAATTTAGGACTCAGAACTCAGAGATTCAAACATGAAGTGCTTTATTGGAAGGAAAGGAAGTTCTGGCAAGTTCCGAACAAAGAGAGCTAAAACTTAACAGAGAACACCCAAACATTTATCTCCTGTGACAGCGCCACCACAGGTGGGAGGAGAACACACAATACATAACATTTCCTCCCCTCTTAAATGGAAGGTCCACATTATTCCTCAACAGGTAAGTTACTTTCAATGCACTCAATGAACCTGGGGTAGAGGTAGACTGCCTCAAACCCTAACTTTAACCTGGGGTTTATTCTGCCCGAGTCTTGTGGGTAAGTCACTAAGCCTACAGATCCAAGCGTCTTGGAGGCCGCCGCTCTCTGACAGGATACCGGCGGTCATCGCTGGCTTCCACAGCAGTAGGCATTGACACAGGCCTGGATGGAGCAGGTGCCTGTGTCAGTTGAAAGTCAGGAGTTTGCACAGGTGGAACCGTCTCTTTGACTTCCTGTGTTGGAGAAGAGCACTGTGGCAAAGGATGCTGGTTTGCGGTATCATCCGGAAACAGTTCAGGCCAACCAGCCGTTGGAGCCTCTGTGGCTGTCTCTGCTCCTAGCAACAGTTGATCTGTGTGTCTTCTCCAGACGACGTCCTCAGCAGTCTCAACCGTGTAAGACACAGAGCCCGTCTGCGCGATCACCGTAGCAGGAACCCATTTCGGTCTAGTGTTGTAGTTTCGAGCTACGACATGCTCTCCCAGATGAAACCGCCTCTCCTTGGCTCTTTTCTCTCTCTTTTCAACTTGAGCTTGTTGTTGACAATGGACAACCTGTTCTGCCCTTGGAGGTTTGAGTAAGTCAAAACTTGTCCGCAACTGCCTCTTCATCATGAGCGAAGCGGAGAAAGTTTTGGTTGTGGCATGCGGCTCGTTCCTGTAGGACAACAGGAAGCTGTTCAGACATTAGTGGATTGAGCCCTGACCTTGCGATGCCTTCAAGGCGTGCTTCAAAGTTTGGATGAACCTTTCTGCCTGGCCGTTAGTAGAGGGATGATAGGGCGCAGACCTGATGTGTTGGACACCATTCACATGCAGGAAGGTTGCAAACTCCTGTGATACAAATTGTGGACCGTTGTCACTTACGAGTTGTTCTGGTGAGCCATAATGGCTGAACATCTCACCAAGTTTCTCAATTGTTTTCTCTGCCGTGGTAGACCTCATCACAGCGACCTCCGGCCACTTGCTACGAGCGTCCACAACCACCATAAACATCTTCCCTTCGAAAGGACCGGCGAAGTCCACATCTACTCACTGCCACACTTCTGCAGGCCAATCCCAGGGGTGTAGGGTTGCCAGCTGTGGAACATTCTGGACCCTTTTACATGGGGAACATGTTTTGGCTTTCTCCTCAATATTCCCATCGAGACCTGGCCACCAGAAGTAGCTTCTTGCCATTTCCTTCTTCCGAACCATCCCACTGTGGCCTGTATGAAGTTGTTGCAGTATAGGTTCCCTCAGAGGTAGCGGAATGATGACACGGCGTCCCCAAAGAAGACAACCTGCCTGGACGGAGAGCTCATTTCTTTTTGAAACGTAAGGTTTCAAACTAGGAGAATCTCCTATCGCTCTCCCTCGAATGACATCGTCCATTAGCTCAGACAGGACTGGATCGTTGTGGGTGTACCTTCGCACCTGAACTGCAGTGACAGGTGCTCCCTCCACTTGTCTAAAGTAGAAGATGCCTATCTGACGAGGCTCTGGGGGAGTAACAGGCAAGTGTAGCCTCGAGAGACCGTCTGCGTTGCCGTGCAAGTCTGATTTGCGATATTTGATGTCGTATGTGTGTCCTGACAACAGTAAAGCCCACCTTTGCATCCTGCTTGCAGCAAGAGACGGAATTCCGGTGTGGGGCCCGAAGATTGAAGTCAATGGACGGTGGTCCATCAGGAGTGTGAACCTTCTCCCAAACAGGTACTGATGAAATTTTCGAATTCCAAAAACGATTCCCAAGGCCTTGCGCTCAATCTGTGCATAGTTACTCTCGGCCTTGTTCAAGGTGCGTGATGCGAAGGCGATAGGTTTCTCTTCACCCGAAGGCATGATGTGGGATATGACTGCTCCCACACCATATGGTGATGCATCACATGCTAGCTGCACGGGTAGCTTTGGGTCAAAGTGTGTCAGGACCTCCGAATTCAGCAATGCTTTCTTTGTTTGGGCGAAAGCTTCGTTGCACAGTTCAGCCCATTTCCATGTTTTGCCTTGACATAGCAACTGATGTAACGGCTTCAGCAATGTTGCTAAGTCTGGAATAAACTTCCCATAGTAGTTAAGTAGCCCCAGAAATGAACGTAACTGGCTCACATTCTGCGGTGCTGGGGCCTCCACGATCGCCTTGACCTTTGGCCGCGCCTTATGCAGGCCAGTAGCATCAATCACATGCCCCAGGTACTCAACTGAAGACTGAAAGAATTCACATTTGTCTTTACGAACTCTGAGTCCGTACTCTTTCAGTTGTTGTAGTGTCGCATCCAAGTTCAGAAGATGATCATCCTCATTTGTCCCAGTGACAAGGATGTCGTCCAGGTAGCACTGGACTCCTGGCAGTCCACTCATAATCTGATCCATTGCCCTTTGGAATAGAGCAGGGGCCGACATAATTCCAAACGGAAGGCGGCAGTACCTGTATAGCCCCTTGTGTGTCACAATTGTCAGCAGCTCCTTTGATTTGTCATCGACATGCATTTGTAGATAAGCCTGGCATAAGTCTATATTGCTGAACTTTTGCCCTCCGGCCAGGCCCGTAAAAAGATCATCAATGAGGGGAAGAGGGTACTGTTCCACAGACAGCACCGGGTTAATAGTCACTTTAAAATCCCTGCAGATTCAAACAGATCCATCCTTTTTCAGGACAGGAACAATGGGTGTGGCCCATTTGCTCACGCTCACAGGCTTCCAGGACTCCATTCTCGACTAAGGCCTCCAAGTTAGCCTCAACTTTTGGCCTAATTGCATAGGGTACAGGTCGGGCTTTGTGAAACTTCGGCTTGCTGTCAGGTTTAATGTCCAGTCTCACGCTGATCTTCTTCATGCTCCCAAGTTCCCCATTGAAGAGTTCTGCATGTTTGTTTAACACTGCATTCAGACCTGACTCCCCTTTTGACATCATGCGACTGCAGGCCAGTCCAGCGTGATTTTCTCTAGCCACGCACGTCCCAGTAGCGATGGGTAATTTCCCTTTACCACATATAGTGGCAGTTTTGCAGTCTGTCCGTTCAATTTAACTGTCACCTCAATGACGCCTCTCATGGCCACAGGTTCGCCGGTATACGTCTTTAGCACAATGTTTGTTGGCTGAAGGGTAAGATGCTTTAGCATTTTGTTGTAGACAGTGTCTGAAACAAGGGACACAGCCGCGCCTGTGTCCACCTCCATCCGCACTGATTGTCCCTCCACCAGTGGTGACACCCAGTAGCCATTTGAACCACCTGCAACCGTCAGTATGTGCACCTCTTCCTCCTCAGAGGTGTCGCTCCCCTCTGTTTTGCTTGTTCCATCATACTGCACTGAATGAACACTCTTTTTCCTCTCTTGTCCAAATACAGACATTTTGCTTCCATGCTTCCCAGCTCTGTCTGTTCTTTTTTTACCTCTACAGGCGCGTTCAATGTGACCCTTTTTGCCACAATTTCGGCATTCCAGCTCCGTACACCAGCAATCATTAGCGTGATGGCCCGTTTTCCCACAACGGTAACATGTGCCGTTTCGCGCACCTTTAGGCTCAGACGACACCTTGTGAACTCTCCCTGTTGAACTCAACTGGTGAGCCTCCTTTTCCGCCATCTCCATGAAGACACTAACTTCAATGGCCTTTTCAAAAGTAAGGTTGTCCTCAGTAAGAAGGCGCTTCTGTGTGGCTGCATTTTGCAGACAACACACAAGTCTGTCTCTAATGGTGTCATTCAGCACCTCCTTGAACTGGCAGTGTTCCGACAACCTTTTTAAAGCAGCAATAAACATTGTCACTGATTCCCCCTCCTCTTGATTCCGTTTGTGAAATCTAAATCTCTCAGCAATAACCAGAGGTTTTGGTGAAAAATGTGCTCCAAGAATTTCCACTCGTTGCTTATATGTTTTAGTTCCTGGCTTATCTGGCTGCACGAGGCTGCGAAATAAATTGAAAGTCTTCGGCCCGATTACACTCAAAAAGGTAGGCACGACCTTTTCATTTGCCACCGCATTCGCCAATACAAAATAGTCAAAACGTTCCGTATATGCGCTCCATTGCTCCACATTTTCATCAAAATCACCAATGTTTCCTAATATAGTAGCCACCTCACGTTTCAAATTAAATTTTCTGTTTACTCACTGCACCCGTAACTTACGCAGATTCATCCGCTCCTCGTTGCCACTTGTTGTGTCGGTACCTTTCTACCTAGACACAATTTAGGACTCAGAACTCAGAGATTCAAACATGAAGTACTTTATTGGAAGGAAAGGAAGTTCTGGCAAGTTCCGAACAAAGAGAGCTAAACTTAACAGAGAACACCCAACCATTTATCTCCTGTGACAGTGCCACCACAGGTGGGAGGAGAACACACAATACATAACACGATCCGCCTACACCCTTTGGCAGCTCACAAGTCAAGGATAAATCTAAGCTTGACCTCTTGTCGGAATGACGGTGTTGTTCCTTGGTGTTCAGGAGGTGCCTGCGATTGCGGCGGGACACCTGTGCTTCTGGCGTGCAGACATGATACGATCGCTCAGTGTCAGCTGGCTGGATGACGACTGCTTGTTTCCAGTAGTCATGCTCCTGGATTCTGATGGATTCTCCATTGTGCAGCAGCGGCAGTGGTCTAGCTGACCTGTCATAGTATCTCTTTTGGTTTTGCTGTCTCTGTACACGTTTTGCATGCAATACAATACAATACAATACAATACAATACAAATCGCTTTATTGGCATGATAAGGTACATCTTATGTTGCCAAAGCATCAAAATACATTTATGGTTGAACACATAAACGCGGTTCCATTCATACAGTGTATAAACAGGTATATCCCTGAGTTTATAAATATATTTTCGCCTTGTTTATATATACTCTTGTCTTAGTTTACTGGTTGTCCCTCTGTTCATGGCAAGCTGTAACATAGTGTGCTGCCAGTGTTACACAGCTTCTCTCCTCCCCCAGTAGGAATGGGAGTTTTTGGTTGTCAGTCAGATTTCTGAATTCAGGGCATATTTGTGAGAATTTTTGATAGAAATTCTCTCTGATGCCCTGATATTTTCCACAGGCTGTGAGGAAGTGCATCTCTGTCTCAACTACTCCCTGACTGCAGTGAGAGCATATCCTGTCTTCTCTTGGCAGCCTGGTCTGCCTGTGTCTGCCTTTTTCGATCGCTAGGCTATGTTCGCTAAGTCTGTACCTTGTCAAGGTTCTTCTCAGTTTGTTATCCTTTACCATGGTCAGGTAATCAGCTATGTTGTATTGTCTGTTTAGGGCCAAGTAGCAATTGAGTTTGCTTTGGGTTTTTGTTGTTTCTGCCCAATATGACAGATATTTTTCCTTTTGCTTAGCGACGATTGTGTTGGGTCGAATTCTTTGTGTTACCCTGTCACTGTCCTGGGGCTGGTTATTGTTAGTATTGTTATTAGTTACTTTATTGAGTCCCAGGACTAGTTGACTGAGGGTATTCTTCTTTATGGTCAGCTCTTGGCATTTCAGGGCGTCGTAGTGATAGCATTGGGGGTTGCTCATTTGTAGGTGATTCCAAAATTTGGTGGCTCTTTTTTGGATAGTGATTATTAATGGGTATTGGCCTAGTTCCGCCCTGCATGCGTTGTTTACTGTTTTCCTTTGAGTCCGGAGGATACTTTTACAGAATTCCGCATGTAGGATCTCAATTGGGTGTTTGTCCCATTTTGCAAAATCTTGTTGTGTTAGTGATCCCCAGACTTCACTGCCATAGAGTGCAATTGGTTCAATTACTGATTTGAAAATTTTGAGCCAAATGCTAATTGGGATTTCTATTTGGATTGATTTTTTGATGGCATAGAAAGCCCTTCTTGCTTTCTCTTTCAGTTCGTTCACAGCCAGTTTGAAGTTTCCCGTAGAACTGATTTTTAAGCCCAAGTATGTGTAGTGAGTGGTTTGTTCAATTTTGGTTGTTCCTACTGTGAAATTTATTGTGGGTCCATGTTGTTTGGATCTTTGCTGGAACACAAGGACTTTGGTTTTTTGGGGATTTATTGTCAGGGCCCAAGTCTGGCAGTACGACTCCAGCAGGTCCAGGTTCTGCTGTAGACCCTCCTTAGTTGGTGACAGCAGAACCAGGTCG
Source organism: Somniosus microcephalus (assembly GCF_052327205.1). Lineage (NCBI taxonomy): Eukaryota > Metazoa > Chordata > Chondrichthyes > Squaliformes > Somniosidae > Somniosus > Somniosus microcephalus. The sequence continues at coordinate 168,893,364 of NC_140988.1, forward strand.
TCGGCATAGAGGAGGAATTTAACCTTGGATTCATATAGGGTGAGGCCGGGTGCTGTAGATTGTTCAAGTAGTTTTGCCAATCCATTAATGTAAATATTAAAGAGTGTCGGTGAGATTGGCGAGCCCTGCGTCACCCCCTGCCCCTGTGGGAAGTATTTTGTTTGTTTGTCTCCAATTTTAACTGCACATTTATTGTTTGTATACATTGATTTAATTACATCATATGTTTTCCCTCCTACCCCGCTTTCGATAAGTTTCAGGAATAAACCGTCATGCCAGATGGAGTCGAAAGCCTTCTGGAAATCTACAAAGCATGCGTAGATTTTGCTTTTGTTATGGTGAACGTGTTTGTCAATTAGGGTCTGTAGGGTGAAGATATGATCGGATGTTCTATAGTTTGGCAGGAATCCAATTTGGCTTTTACTCAAGACATTGTGCTCTTCAAGGAAGTTTATAAGTCTTTTGTTTATGATGCTACAGAATACCTTCCCCAGGTTACTGTTTACACAGATGCCTCGATAGTTGTTTGGGTCGATTTTGTCCCCACTTTTGTATATGGGTGTTATGAGTCCTTTGTTCCAGATGTCAGGGAAATAACCGACACTCAGAACCAAGTTGAAGAGTTTTAGGATAGCCAGTTTCAGTTTGTCGTCTGCGTGTTTAATCATCTCGTTTAGTATGCCGTCTGTCCCGCAAGCTTTTCCTGGTCGCAGGTCCTTGAGTTTTTCAAGAAGTTCTTTTTCTGTTATTATGGCGTCTAGCGGGTTTTGGTTATCTTTTATGGCCATTTCAAGCTTTTCAAGTTTTTTGCGTATTTGGTGTTGCTCTGGTCCTAGTGTGTTTTTCTGGTATAATTTTTCAAAGTGGTTTACCCATGTGTCCCCATTTTGAATGGACAAATCGTCGTGTTGTTTTTTGTGTAGTGTTTTCAAGTTGTCCCAGAAACAATTCGACTCAATGGATTCCTCCATGGAGCTGAGTGTATTCTTAATAAATTGCTCTTTTTTGGTCCTGAGTGTGTTTCTGTATTGTGTTAGCGTCTGACAATAAGTAAGGCGTAATTCCTCGTTTTCTGGATGTCTGTGTTTTTGGTTTGATAGTTTTCTAAGTTTTTTCCTCATGTTATGGCAATCATGGTCAAACCATTTTTCATAGTTTTTTGTTTTGGGTTTGTTCTTGCGAGCTTTCAAGTTTGCATTTGTTGCCAAATTATCAAAAATATTGTTTAGTTTACTAACTGCCCGGTTTACGCCTTCTTTATTGTGAGTGTATATGTTATCCAGAAAGGTGTCTAAGAGAGCTTGAGTTGATGCATTGCTAATTGTTTTCTGATATTTTTCCGTGTCGTTTTTGGCCCATCTGTACGATTTTTTGGTGTTGTACAGTTTACTGGGTTGTGTTTCTATGTTGTTTGTTTCTGTCTTTTTGAGAAACATAGTAATTTGACTGTGATCTGACAGTGTTGTTTGTGGTTTGACTGTGAATGCTCTGAAAGAGGATGGGTCCAAGTCTGTAATCATATAGTCTACTGTGCTGCAGCCAAGAGGTGAGCAGTAGGTCGATCTTCCTAGGAGGTCTCCTATGAACCTACCATTGACAATGTACAGACCCAGGTTTCGACAGAGCTGTAGTAGCTGTTTACCGTTGGTATTTGACTGCTTGTCGCAGTTATGCCTGTATGGAAGGGAAGGGATGTCAAAGTGGTTATTCCCGAATACGTAATTGTTTCCCTGATTATTGGTGAAGTCTGGTTCTTCGCCCGTTCTTGAATTGAGGTCCCCACAGATCAACACGTTCCCCTGGGCCTGGTATTGGATAATTTCCCCCTCCATGTTGGAGAAGGTGTCCTCTTTGTAGTACGGGGAATCGATTGGAGGGATATAAAGTGCGCAAATGTAAACATCTTGGGTGTTTGAGATAATCTCCCTCTCAAGTTTGAGCCACATATGGTTTTCGCCCTTTTTTATAAATTTGATGTAATTCTTAAGTTCTGTTTTAAACCAGATCAGTATGCCTCCGGAGTCTCTGCCTTGGGTTACACTTGGTAATTTATTGGAGGGGACCACTAGCTCAGTGTACCCTTGGGGACAGCCGGTGTGTCCTTTTCCTTTATACCAAGTTTCCTGTAAAATGATAATATCTAGATCTTTAGTTTCCTCTATGAACTCTGGGGTCCTACTCTTCACTTCTCGCAGTGAAGAGCGTAGACCTTGGATATTCCAGGTCGAAATATATAAGGATTTCATGTTAAGTTTTATCTTTTTCTATGATAGGTTAAAGAGTGGTACGTGTTTGTCGTGTCTAAGTGTGGGGAAAAAAAAGATCACCCCAGTTGTCTACAAAAGTTAATACAATTTGGTTACAGTTCTTTCTATTAATTAGTCCTTGATCCATAAGGCGGAAGTAGATGCTGCTGCACATCTGCTTATTGTCTCTTAATGGATTGTTTCTGTCTGAGGTATTGCGTGCGTCCTGTGCATCTCTCCCTCTGTCTGGCTGGTAGCGGTCCTATTCCCCTGTGGGACAGGAGTGGTGCAGGTCTGATAATGTTGTTTTGCATGGGGATCCTCTCCGGTCTCGGTTGGTGTGGTGGTGGTCTTTGTAGTGTTCCTGATATGTGCCCCGCTGATCTCTGGTGGTCGGGGGGGGGTCCTCTTGGAGTCTGGGTATGGACCCGGTTAAAAGCGACGTCCTTCAGGGCTTTAGCAAAGATCGATATTTTTTGCCTTTGGATGTGGACGTGGTCGTAAAGACATTCTTCATCGAGGGTGGGGTGTTGGGCCAGGTGTACGTTGTGGTTTGATTCGCATTCTGTTGCTATGCTGGCATTTATCTCATGAATTGTGTTGTTGTTGAAGTCTGTTCTCGGCAATATTGTGGAAACAGTGATTCTAGTGTTTGGAAATGTACTGCTTGCCTTCCTAATCATTGCTCTGAGCGATGTTGCTACCTCTTTCTGTTTGGCCTTTAGGTCATTTGTGCCCGTGTGTATTATTATGTGTTGGGGGGAGCCTAATCTGGCTTTGGTCAGCCATCCCATGGCTCTGTCTGTTGTTGGGCACCAAATCTTTTCTACTTTACTTCTAGGGAAGAGCTTTTTCTCCCATAGAAATTTCCCATTTGAGTCTATGAGTATTACGACGTCAGCCTTGTTTGTGTTTACTGTCTGGTGGCTTTCGCCTGGACTCATAGTGTGTGTGCTGGGCTGGGGTGTCTGGTGTGTGCGTACCTCTTGTGAGCGGCTCGCTTGTGGTTCCATGGTGGTGGGGGAAGATTGCGAGTCAGCATGCTGGTCGGTCTGTGTGGCACCCCTTGTATTGTGTGTCTGTTGCTTTTGTTCCGTGTGGGAGTGCAGCCGTTCCGTCCGGCTCTGTCTTGTCTTATCTCTAGTCTCTGGTTGCTGGTCTAATGGTGTTTTCTCTCCTCTATGGCTCTCTTCTTTTTCCTGCAGCTCTTTCACCTGATTCTTAAGTAGATTCACCTGGTTATCAAGTCTATTCAGCTCTCTCTTGTGTCTCTCCCTCTCCTGCTTTTGTTTGTCATTCAATTTGAGGACCTCCTCTCTAAGTTTAACCATCTCTATCTCTAATTGATAAAATTTATCTTTTGGTTGTATCTGGCTGTGTGATCCCGGGGTATGTGTCTGGTCGGCCCTGGAAGGCTCACTCACTTCCTGGCTAAGCTGGTCGGCCCTGGAAGGCTCACTCACTTCCTGGCTATGCTGCTCTTCTCTTGGTGGGCTGGGAATGGTAGGGGAACTATGTGTGGCTTCCTCCGTGGTAGTTATGCTGGGGTTTGTCAGTTGTATCGTGTGGCTGTGGTTCCCCGGGGTTAGTGTCTGGTTTGAACTGTGTGGCTCATTCATCCCTTGACCATGCAGATTTTCTCCTGGTAAGTTGTCAATGTTGGGGGGAGTGCGGGCCACTCTGGGGCTGTTCATTCCCCTCGTAGTTGATCTTTTCAGTGTCCTGAAGGCCGTTGCAAATTTGTCGAGGTTGCCTTGCACTAATATTGTTCCGGTATTGTACGCGTTGACAGTCGTGATTGAACTGTCTCCTGGTGTGTTAATTTTCATTATGGACCCATTTGCGGTATTTTTTAGCTTAACACTGGTATAGTGTGATTTTATTGCTCTGATCCAAGCCGCTGGCTGATCTGAGTAGAATATGAGGTTACTTTTTGTCCCATTGTTGTAACAGTCAGTAAAGAGAGTTTCTGGTTTTTCTCTCATCTGAGCATGCTTGATCGTTTTTATAGCTTTTTTTGTGGTGTTGGGGGGAATCTGGAAGCGGGGCTGTTGTGGATCTTCTGATTCGCTCATTTTTGGTAAAGTATTGTTGATCTTAGAATAAGCTTTTCTGGGGCCCCGGGTTTGGTGTTACCCTCTCCCTGTTCGCGAACTTTCCCGGTCCCCCTCTCCGACCCCGTGGTCCCTGGGCCTCGGCTCCTGGGTTCACCCTTCTCAGGTCTGAGTCTGTGAGCCACTGTTTCCCGGTGCCTTCGGGCTGTTCCCCTCCCCCTCAGAGGTCTCTGGGCCTCTGTTTCGGCCTGGCTCCTCGGGCCTTTCCCTGGGCCTCCCTCCCTGGGCCCTGTACTCACGGTCTTGGTTGCGAGCCTTCTGGTTGCTGGTTGCTCTCCTTCTCCTCAGAGGTCTCTGTGCCTGCTGGCCTGGCTCCTCGGGCCTTTCCCGTGCTGGATTGTTGGGCTGTGGCCCGAGTCCCCTCGGCTGTGCTGATTGCTGGATTTCCGGGCTGCGTTCCGAATCTCCTCGGCTGTGCCGATTTCTGCGATGCGGCCCGAGTCCTCTCCGCTGTGCCGATTGCCGGGCTGCGTTCCGGATCTCCTCGGCTGTGCCAATTTCTGGGATGCGGCCCGAGTCCCCTCGGCTGTGCCGGTTGCTGGACCGCTGGGCTGCGGCCCGAGTCACCTCGCCTCCTCGAACTCGGTCCCGATGCCGCCGACTCAACCACCGCTGCTGAAGCCCCGTGTGGCTGCCGTTCACTGGTTTGTGTAGTTCTTCTCTTGTTTCTTTTTTTTTTTTTTGCTTTGGCTTTTTTTTTTCCTCTATTTTCCTCTGGGTTTTTTTTTTTTCTTTGGTAGTCTTTCTGGCGGTCTTTTCCTTCTCTACTTTGTCTAGACTAATCTAAACTTAAACTAACCTAAACTAAACTAACTTAACTAGAACTAAATTTAATTTTAAAACCTTTTTAAAAATTGAAATGAAATGAAACTTTTTTTTTCCCCACTTTAGACACTAAAAACACTAAAATCTCAGCAGCCCATCTTCAGCATGTGTATTCACTCCGTCTGCAATTCTCTCTCCCCACAGCAGCAGGAGCAGCTGGCAACACAACCTGCTCCTCTGACCTCTACCTATCTCTCACTGTCCTTGCAGATGATGACCTGCCAGGGCCTGTATGGGATACGGTGAGGTATCATGGGCTCTTTGACATTTGATGGGTGGCGTTCTGGACAAATTGAACATTTTCCGACAATGTCCTCAATGTGTTTGCACATTCCGGTCCAAAACATAATGTCACGTGCTCTTTGTTTGCATTTTTCCATGCCCATATGTCCAGCATGAATTTTTGTCAACATCTCTTCTCTGAGACTGGTAGGAATGATGATTTTCTCCCCTTTGAAGATGATTCTGTTGATTTGTGACAGTTCGTCTCTGTGGCTCCAAAATTCAGATATGCTCTGAGGGCATTTCCTCCTTTCCGCAGGCCATCCTTCATGTATGACTTTGCTCAGCAGTGTGAGTTGTGCATCTTTCTCTGTTCCTGCTCAGATCTCCTTCAGTTTTGAGTCACTCACAGGTAAGCTGTTGTACACCATGTGCACCTGCACATCCATGCCTTCACTGAGGCTGCTGCCCTGGTAGCTAAGAGACTTTCTGGAGAGCGTGTCTGTGACAGGAATGTCTTTACCTGGACAGTGAATGAATGTGAAGTCATACTTCTGTAGCTAAAGGATCATTCTCTGTAGCCTTGGTGGGGCTGCAGCTAGTGGTTTCCTCATGATTGACTCGAGGGGCTTGTGGTCGGATTCCACAATGACTTGTCAGCCATAGACGTACTGGTCGAAACGCTTACATCCAAACAGAATTGCATATAGCTCTTTCTCGATTTGTGCTCAGTTGATTTCACTGTTGTAGGGAGTTTGCAAAATTCCCCCACCTCGCCTGCTTTCCAAATCAAACAAAGTTGGCCACTTTTTAAACGTACAAAATGGAGTTCTGGGACACGTGACCAGAAAGCTGCTGGAAGTGAGTCATTTTTCTCCCCAGCAACAAGACTGGAGACAGGGCCTGGAATTCCACAGTCCCTATGTGGATTCCAGGCCAGACATGGAATTGAATATGTAATAGCAAGTCGCCAGTAGGTCGGTAAGAACAATGAACCTGGTTGCACTGCAATCAGGGTTAAGCTAGTTAAAACCATCATCGGGCCCATCCTAACAGATCCAATCATATCAGAAACCATTTTAGAGGACTAGGCACCAGAGACACCATTGTGTGACTGAAACCAAAAACAATGAGGGCCGGTGTTAAGGCCGTTAGTGGGAAATCGGCCGTTTTGCAGCCATTTACAGTTAACGAAGTAACCTGGGACACCTCTTGATCTGGGGGAGGCAAGGCAGATCGAGAGAGTATAACTGTTTTTAGCAAGCAGACAGAAAGAGCAGTTCAAGACACTTCGACTTGGAACACACTTCGGGAGAGACAGCTTCTACACTTCACTACGATTTCATCCTGGGACTTCGCTGCAAAAGGGAAACTTCGAGGACTCTACTGGGAGAAGCAGTCTCCAAGACGGGGACGGCTATGCGCAGCAGGCCCATGCTTTGGTAAGCAGGCGAAGCTCCCGATCCATACTGCCTCCCAATTTAAACCTGACTGTTCCCCCCCCCGCCCCCGTGCCCACCACCTCAGGCAGGGATTCAGAGTGGAACCAGGAAGACACGGGACGGAGTGCACCATCCCGGTACGGACCAGAGCACAGAGCGGGCCTCGCTAAACAGCGCAGCCCGACCCAGGAGGGAAGCCTTTTCACCCAGCAAAGGAGGAAGATCCACTACCTGACTGACGGGAGAGTGTGTGGCCAGTGCACACTGAACTTTACCAGGCTAGGCCAACTAAAGCTGCAGTCCCAGGACAACCTAAAGGCCTTTGTTCCAATGCGTTGGGTGAGCATGAGAGTCTGACCCCCCTTTAGTTCGACCTAGGTTAGGGATAGTGTAGGAGGTGGGGATAAGGCTAAGGGGAGTGTTAATGTGCGATACCCCTCGATGTGTCGTACTCCTTCCCGCACTCGCGTGCCCTCTGTTTTGAATATATCGTATTCCTTTTTTTTCTTTTTAAAGTGTATAGAGCTGTAGCCTTGGTTTAGTATCGTTGAACCAATTAATTTCTCTGCTTGCCTGTTTTGTTTTATTTTTCTCTCAATAAAACTGTTATTATTTTAACCTTTCAGCTGCTTGTCTGTCTCGAGCTTGTTATTCTGCGCATCAGCTGCCTGGTAGGATCCCAGTGTCAGAACTAAGTGGGAGTGTGGGGATGCCTCGAAAACGTCCACTGGGTCAGGCCCGGGCCAAACCGACCACCCAACCAACAACCCCTACACTGTCTGTGAGAGATCTGGAAGCATAGCCGATGGGCTTTCCTTTTTGCAGTAATACTGCGCCTGGTTCGTACTTTGATGCGTCCACTTGTAGTCTGAGCTCTTTGTTTGGGTTGAAGTAGGCAAGAACTGGTCCTGGTTCTCTGGTGATTAGGTCTTTCATTTTCTGAAATGCTGTGTCATGTTGTTTGTCCCACAGGAACTCATTGGATTGTTTGAGCAACTGGCGCATGGGTGCATTGATTTCGGAGAGGCTCGGGGCAAACTTGGTTCAATAGTTAACCATGCCTAATACTGTCTCTAGCTCTGCGCGGTTCTTCGGCAGCTCCATCTTCTTGATGGCGGGGATTTTCTCTGGATCCGGCTTAATGCCATCAGTTGAGAGGCAATGCCCGAAATAACTGATCTCGGTGGATCCGATTATGCTTTTCTCGGGGTTGAGCCGAATACCTTTCTCCCGTGATCTTTGTAGCATCGCACGGAGGTTCCTGTCATGTTCCTCTCTATTCCTGCCCTAGATGAGGATGTCGTCTACGATTGCGACTACTCCGTCGAGGCCTTCATAGGTTTCGTCGATCTTCCGCTGGAATTCATCCTGAGCTGAGATAATACCAAATGGTAAACGCAGAAATCGGTAGCATCCAAATGGTGTTTTGAACATTGTTAGCTTACATGACTCTTCCGTGAGCTTGATAGTCCAGTATCCTGATCGTGCGTCCATTACACTGAAGTAATGTGCTCCCACTAGCTTGGGTGTGATGTCATCTAGCATTGGTAGAGGGTAGTGAGGGCGTTTGATAGCCTTGTTCAAATCTCTGGGGTCGAGACAGACTCTGAGCTTGCTTGTACATGGTTTCTCAACCACTGCTAACGCGTTGACCCACTCTGTCGGTTCTGTTTCCGGGACAATGATTTCTGTATTCTCCATGCTCTGCAGCTCTTCCTTCAGGCGACTACTGTAAGGATTCCGGGGGCTTCTTTTAAACTGGTTTAAGGTAATCTACCTGGCCAGCAGTCTTTTTGCTGCTGCACTCTAAACCAATTTACAAACAGCGGTTTCGAATCGCTACCCCTCCTTTAGTTCTGAGTGGAGGAACTTATAATTAATGATATTAAAACGGAACAAGTGGTTTGGATGAGAGAACAAAAATCAAGCTTTATTAACTAAAAGAAACTACAATCAAAATATCAAACTATCCCATATGCACACAGTAATTACAGTAAAATTGCATAACAGGGGTGATGCAGACGGCAAAAACGAGGGATACAATGGCTACAATGTTATTTAAACAATCTTAGCAATTCCCTTAAATCACCATCCCCCAAACTCCTTAACTAGGTTGCCTTGTTGAGGAGTCAGAAACTCTGCTCACCTTTTGTCCAGCAAAGAGAGAGAGAGAGAGGCTCACCTATGGTCCCAGGAAGTCAAGAGAGCGAGCTGGCTTCTCAGCCCTATCTTTATATCTGGTGAGCCCCTCCCGTCCTGCCTTGCAAGGCTGTGTGCAAAATTCCCCACCCAAAAGGGTCCAATACACAAGAGAAAGCTGTGATAGGCTAACTCAAAGTGGTTGGATTGAGTTAATGTGATTTTCGGAGCTCCCTGTGCTGAAACAAAAGGGAGATATGATTGCTCTATTGTCCAGTACTGGGGTGATTTAAAATCCATTCAAATGTTAACGCTTCCCATTCAAGATACAAAAGTCTCTTCTGCAGTTTAGATGTCCTTTGTCTTCATTGAACCTTACTTCCAGACACAGAAAGCTGCATTCCAAGCCTCTTTTTTCATTCGGCCATGTGGTGCGACTGCCATTTTTATCCCTGGAAATTTAAAAGCACATCGCCCAGGGATACTTTAATCAAAAAAATGAATCTTCAGAACTGTAAATCATTGCGAATTCTTACAGTCCGCCCTTGGATACTTCCAGCTTGCTTGTAGTATCCTCTTGAAGAAATGAGCAATGATTTCTGACCCCCCACAAACAACCATCCCCTGTATTTACCTAATAGCTATCTGCCACTGATCCCCGTCCCATCTATTCCCCTTAAATTCCAGAAAAAAAACCATGGTACGGTAGGCATCTTACAGATACTTCAGTTTTCAATAAGGGGTCTCATACCCCTACATGCTTGTAAAATTATACAGTGTAAACCAAATTTAAAATCACTTTTTTTTTTACATCATAAGTTATTATTGATGCGCTATCAACAATACCAAAGACTACGAGATGGACTTAAATGAAGTAGGCTTTTATTGACTAAGAACTAGAGCATGCCTCTGCTAGTGAATCCATCCTAAGAGCTCTCGGGGGAAGGGTGGTGAGTCACCTTTATACCCAGGCTTAGGGGTGGAGCCAGGGGCTGAGACATGCCTGGACTTGTACAGGGTTAACAGTGGTTTACCACACAGGCATGTACAGGTTAACAGTGGTTTACCATAATTACAAAATGTTGCAATCTTAGTTACACAATGTACTCAAATTATCGCAAGCACGGAGAGGGTCCTACACCTCTGCTCAACTTGGAGTTGTCACAAACTGGTCCCAAGCACGGAGAGGATCCGACGCCTCTGCTCAACTTGGGGCTGCAACACAAAATACAAAAAAATTAAACAACATGCTTAAATGAACCCCGATCATCATGTGCCGATGATGGGTTGCGAAATTCGAGTGGGTATTGCTCCTCCCACTCGGGCAGTAAAAGTACCTTCCACCTCCCTTTGATCAGCTTAAACTTTAAAACAGGCAGAATGGATTTAGCGACCAGCCTGCTCCGCCAGCCCCGAACTGTTCCCTTGTCCCTTTGTGGAGGCGGGGTACCCCTCACATTTAAAATATTACCTTAGCACAGACCGAGACCGGGGAGTATGGGATCTCATGACTCCCAGTCCCTCCCCCTCCCGTCTTCCCTCGACTGGCTGCAGAAAATGATGGGTGCCTGTGTGGCGGCACTCCCTGGCCCCACACTGATCCGGCCACCCACTCATCCTTCCCATCCACAACTTATCTTCTTTGCCCGTGGGCCCCCGGGTGAGTTCCTCCCTCCCCCGACTGCACCCACGCGACTCTTGGGTCTCCCCCCTCCTCTATACAATCATACCCGGGCCATCACCACCCACCCCCGGGGAACGCGTCCCTATCACAAGGCGCCCGCGCTTCCCCATCGTGACTCCTCAACAGCGAGGTCTCCCGCACGTGAACTTCGGTCAGGATAGTGCTGGGTTGGGGGCCATGCCCCAACCAGCTGGGGCCATCTCCTCCCCGTAGGAGGAGTAGGTAAGTTCCTCCAGACTCTGTTCGGTTTTTCCCAAAGATCGCTGCGGGGTCTCCTGGATTCGTCCAGTGGCGAGGTGATCCCCAACATTCCGTATCTTCATTCGATGTCCAGCTCGGGCTGGGCGAACATGACTGCTTCATTTTCCAATCTCCTGCAAAAACTTAAAAGGGACATGCAGCCAGGTCTCACTGACCTGCTGCCTTAGGTGGAGACATGGTCAGGTCCCTCGACCTCGGACCAAAACACAAACATTTGGCACACATGTGAACTTAAACTTTTTAAACTTAAACTTAAGACTAGTTAAATCAACAAAACTTAAAATACACCTTAAAGCAAGCTATATACACACACATAGCTATAATACAAATGCTGCCCGTCTCCGGATGGCCAGTCTAATATCTGGCACTGTCGCAGATTGCTGCTGGCTGCAGCGAAGCTGGACTGCCTCCTGTACCTGGTCCCCCGCAGCTTATGGCTGTTGAGTGGGGACCCCTGTTCTCTGGCTTTTCCCTGGCTCGGGAGACCACCCTACTCCACTGTAAAGTGGGTGACCATGCTTTCTTAGGCTGGGGCACCCGCTGAGACCTTCTGAGGGGTGTCTCTATGGGGGAAACTTTGGCTGGCGGACCCTGAGCTTGGGTCACAGTTCCAGCTGGCTGGGAACCTGCTCCCCCATGTCCAAATAGCCCGCACTGTATAATGTACCTGGCAGCCTGCCGGTGCAAATCTCTCTCTGGGTTTGTCTGCTCTTCCCTGGAAACAAGTCACAGTTCCTATTTTTGTAGGCTGTGAACTTGAACTTGCATGGACAGCAAACTCATGTTCCCTCACCCAGGTGGCTTTAACTGGGGAATTTTGGACCTGCCTTTCGTCTGGGGCCAAAACTATCCCGTGTGCCTCCTTTGTCTCGGATTTCTGCTACTGGATCTGCTCTACAGGAGTCCCAGAACTCTCCTTTCCTGTTCCCTGGCTTTAACAGCTTACTCTGAATATGAATGGCTCCTCCCCCCACACAAGGCACAGTGCTTGCCTGTGAACTCGAACATGCTGTGGGCTGAGGATTCCTATTCTCAGGCTCACTCCTCACGGGCGGACCGTACCTCCGTTGTTGGAGGGGGTACACTGGTCCTGGTCCCCGCCTGCGTAGCGGGACCTGCTGGTATTCTCCTACCACCCCATTGTCCACCCCTCCTCGCTGCCAGAGCTCCTCAAGATTCGGAGCTATGGGCTGCGGTCTTGGGGCCTCTAATTCCCAATCCAGCACTGTTCTGGGTGCTGCCTGTGGGATAGTTCTACTTGGGCTGCCAGTAAAGTCCGGCTGACCTGCCTTCAGGCTGATCATGCAAATCATTCCCTTAAATGCATTTAAAGCCATGTTAAGGCTTTCTATCCCTGCCCTACAGTGGCCATGATCTGCTTCCTCAAACCTTAGGGCGCAGGCCAGCTTATAAGCTGCCTTTGCTTCCCTAAACCTTTCCTCCTGCTCTCTCTTCACACCCTTCCTAACCCAGCCACCTATACCCCGATAGGTCAGCCTACACGCTGCTGCTAACATCCGCAGGGCTACCCACATACTGAAAACAACGAGAGAAACAAGAGCTGATGCTTTCACCAGATCCAGACCACTTATTAAATCAAAAACTGCCTCCACTCCTACCTGGCTCGCCATTGTAAGGATTCCGGGGGCTTCTTTTAAACTGGTTTAAGGTAATCTACCTGGCCAGCAGTCTTTTTGCTGCTGCACTCTAAACCAATTTACAAACAGCGGTTTCGAATCGCTACCCCTCCTTTAGTTCTGAGTGGAGGAACTTATAATTAATGATATTAAAATGGAACAAGTGGTTTGGATGAGAGAACAAAAATCAAGCTTTATTAACTAAAAGAAACTACAATCAAAATATCAAACTATCCCACACGCACACAGTAATTACAGTAAAATTGCATAACAGGGGTGTTGCAGACGGCGAAAACGAGGGATACAATGGCTACAATGTTATTTAAACAATCTTAGCAATTCCCTTAAATCACCATCCCCCAAACTCCTTAACTAGGTTGCCTTGTTGAGGAGTCAGAAACTCTGCTCACCTTTGGTCCAGCGAAGAGAGAGAGAGAGAGGCTCACCTATGGTCCCAGGAAGTCAAGAGAGCGAGCTGGCTTCTCAGCCCTATCTTTATATCTGGTGAGCCCCTCCCGTCCTGCCTTGCAAGGCTGTGTGCAAAATTCCCCACCCAAAAGGGTCCAATACACAAGAGTAAGCTGTGATAGGCTAACTCAAAGTGGTTGGATTGAGTTAATGTGATTTTCGGAGCTCCCTGTGCTGAGACAAAAGGGAGATACGATTGCTCTATTGTCCAGTACTGGGGTGATTTAAAACACATTCAAATCTTGAACGATTCCCATTTAAGATACAAAAGTCTCTTCTGCAGTTTAGATGTCCTTTGTCTTCATCGAACCTTACTTCCAGACACAGAAAGCTGCATTCCAAGCCTCTTTTTTCATTCGGCCATGTGGTGCGACTGCCATTTTTATCCCTAGAAATTTAAAAGCACATCGCCCAGGGATACTTTAATCAAAAAAATGAATCTTCAGAACTGTAAATCATTGCGAATTCTTACACTACGTAGAGCAAGGGGTATCCTTCTCGGTGGGCAAACCACAGGGGTTGCTGCTGCGTCACGGTGAATAGTGCATTCACCTGGAAATAGTCCGATTCCTTTGAAAACGTCAGCAAATCCTCCATGACTGTCTGCTTCTCAACTGGTGCTGTCAATGATAGCACTAGCTTGACGAGGTCCATGTCTAAACATGCCGTTAGACCTAGCACTGGAGGTGCTCGAGTGTCAACAATGTAAAAATCCAACATCATGTCGCTTTCTTTGTACTTGCATTTCATCACACATGTGCCTTTTACAATGAGCTGCTCACCCCCATAGCCGGTCAGTCTGCGTGAGGTGGGCTGTAGCTCACACTCGTCCTTCAAGCTGTGATACTCACTCAGAGGAATTACATTAACCTGAGATCCAGTGTCTAGTTTAAACCTAAGCTCTGTGCCCTGTTTTACTATCTCAATATCAGCATAGGCTTGCTCAGTCCCTGAAATCTGTTTTTTCTGTGACACAGAATCAATAAACAATTCCTCTGCATTTGGCTCTCTATCTGGCATTTGGCTGTCACTCACTGTGTGTACTGCTTTTACGAAAACAGTCTTGCAAACTTTAGCAAAGTGGTTCCGTTTACCACATTTAGTACATTGCCTTCCTTTGGCAGGGCAGTACTCCTTTTCTCCATGCCAGTTGTTTCCACAATATCCACAGTTTTTGAAGCATTTTATTTCAGTGTCGCCCATTTTTAGAACTCTCGCTGTTCTTTCTGTTCTGAAACACGCTCTCTGGGCGGTGTTCTTTGATGTGTGTCTATTAACTGCGTGCACTGTCTGTTCACTCGAGCTGCTCGTGGTGCCAGTTATGTTTTTCAACTGTGCTTGGGCTATCTCGTGCGATCTAGCTATGTCCATAGCTTTGTCCAGCGTTAGCCCGGACCCAACATTCAAAAGTTTCTCTCTCACTTTAGCTGAATGTATTCCAAACACAATGCGGTCTCTGACCATCTCATCTTTATCTGCATATGCACAGTCTTTTACCAGCAGTTTTAACTCAGTCACGAACTGTTCAAACGACTCACTAGCTCCTTGTACTTTCTCCTGAAACTTGTACCTAGCGAATATCGTATTTGTCTTGGGCATCACATGCTTCAAAATGGTCAAAATAACTTTTCAGTACCTTTGCTTCATCTGCGGTGAGAGACCATGGCCTAGAAATTAGGTATGGCCCCGCCAGCTCAGTTGCGCCCAAAAGTTTGCGCAGCGCCCGGAGCCCGTTGCGCCCGCCAGAAATTCACTTTTAGCGCCCCAAGTCGGAACCGGGCGCTGTTCCAGGGTGTGCCCGCCTCCGCTTGGGGCGCTGAAAGTGAATTTCAGCGCACCAGCTGCCGCTGCGCCACCCGATGCGGTGCGGCAGGCTGGGGTACTGCAGGCCTCCTCTTTCTCTTAAGGAGGAGCTGCCTGCAGCCGTGAGATCGCCGTTGGATTCTGCCGGCAAATGAGCCCGGCATCACGGAGAAGTGCCGGGCTCGCGGGAATCAGCCACCAATGCCGCGGGGGGGGTGGTGTAGGAGGCCGGGGAGGGAGGTGCAGGTAGGCGGCCGCCGAAAAAGCGGCCGGCCGCACCTCCACCTTATGCGCCCCACTAACGCTGCATGAAGGCCGTGTTTCACGAACGTTGTTTGCGGCCGCTGCGGAAGAGGCGGCAGCAACTGAATATGGGCGTCGGGCCGGCATCGGGGCGGAACCGGGGCACTGCGCACACCGATGACGTCATCGGTGCCGGCGCAGCGCTACCGGCTACCGCCGCCATTAACGCTGCACTCAATTTCCGCGCTACCAACCCCGCCGGTGCAGAAGACCTCTTTAGGCGCTAAGTGGGTGCAAGGCCCACTGAATTTCTAGGCCCATGTGTTAAAAATGTCTCTCCCTTTTTCTTCGATCCACAGGAGTAGGTAGCTGAATTTTTCTTCCTCTCCTTTTCTTTTCAACGGACCCGAGAACATCAACTCCACGTGTTGCTTGAACATGCTCCATTCTCTAGGTAAGTTCAAAGATTCCCAATTCATTCGGGGTAAGGGAGCTCCAACGATGTCCATTTCAAATCCCTGTTCTGACACCATGTCTTGTTTTGCACACTTTGTACAAAAATAATGAATTGCAGGACAATGGAGTATTACAGTTTAAACTATTTTAATGAAGCATCAGGTCTGTGAACTCATACAGCACAGCACCGTGTGTACAAGATGGAGTCAGGACCCCCTGGGTCTTCTAAACAATAGCAGTCCTTACAGATGCCTGCAGTACAATGACAACACAGCGTGTGATCACATGTGAATATAATAGGTATTCCTTACAGATGCCTGCAGGCCAATGATAAATCAATATGCAAATGTTACAACCACTGTCGCTCTGCCTTGCACTTTCAAACACCTTCTTTCCCATCTTCCCAAAATCTTTTTAATTTTCATAACCTTCGGATCCCAAATTAATCGATCCACTTCATCCCTGTCTTTCTTGTACCCCATGTGCACCCCCAGAACTTCCAAAACCTCCACCACCTTAAAGGGACTTTCCTCCAACCATTCCCCCCACCCCGTCCTGCAACCAGGCATTGGGACTTACTATAATTCACTCTGGTTCACACACAGAAATCCCACAATGCAGATAGAGGCCATTTCGGCCCATCGAGCCTGCACCGACACATATCCCACCCGATCCCCTACACCAACACATATCCCACCCTATCCCCGTATTTAATCCCCCTAACACTAAGGGTCAATTTATCATAGCCAATCAACCTAACCCGCACATCTTTGGACTGTGGGAGGAAACCGGAGCACCCGGAGAAAACCCACGCAAACACGGGGAGAATGTACAAACTCCACACAGACAGTCGCCCGAGGCCAGATTCGAACCCGGGCCCCTGGCGCTGTGAGGCAACAGTGCTAACCACTATGCCACCGTGGTTCCTGAAGCTCTACAATATTCCTCCACTACATCCGTAGTTTTCCTCACTGACTCCCCATTTCTCAATGTTAAGGTTGTGTCATCTGCATATTGGTGTATTACCGACACCAGCCTGGAACTGGGAACCACAATCCCAACTACACCTTGTTTCTTTTGCATCATAGAAACATAGAAGATAGGAGCAGGAGTAGGCCATTCGGCCCTTCGAGCCTGCTCCGCCATTCAACGAGATCATGGCTGATCATCCAAACCCTAGCACCCAGTCCCTACACCGACAGCCATCCCACCCAAGCCCTATCCCCGTAACTCCGTAACCCCACGTATTTTAATCCCCCCTAACACTAAGGGCCAATTTTCATCATGGCCAATCAACCTAACCCGCACATCTTTGGACTGTGGGAGGAAACCGGAGCACCCGGAGAAAACCACCGCAAACACGGGGAGAATGTGCAAACTCCACACAGACAGTCACCCGAGGCCGGATTTGAACCCGGGTCCCTGGCGCTGTGAGGCAACAGTGCTAACCACTATGCCACCGTGCTGCCCATCATGTAACCTAATGGTTCTGCTACCAATGTGTACAACAATGGGGACAGGGGACAACCCTGTCTCACTGATCTCTGTATCGGAAAATACTTGGATAAAAAACCATTACATTTAACACAGCTAAATATGTTTGAATAAAAAATCCTTATCCACTCAATGAAATTTTCCCCGAAACCAAAAGCTTCCAAAACCTTCAATAAAAACTCATGAGAGGCTTTCTCTTGATAGATCTTCAATACATAAGCCTCCCTCCCACTCTCTTCCATCAGCTCTATCGCATCTCGGATTGAGACCACAGAGTCTGCGATGTCCCGGCCTGTGACTCTATAGGACTAAGAGGGCAAAACTATCTGCGGCAACACCTCCTTCATACGATTTGCCATAACCCTCGCCAAGATCTTATAATCCACATTTAATAATGTGATGGACCTCCAATTCTTCAGATCCCTTCTATCCCCTTTATTTTTATAAGCTAAGCTTATGACACCTCTCCTCATAGATGGGGCCAGGCTTCCCTCAATTTTAATTTCCTTAAAAACTCCTAAGCGCAATGGACTTAAAGTCTTGAAAAATTCTTTATAAAATTCTGCACTTAGTCCATCGGACCCTGGGCTTTT
Organism: Somniosus microcephalus; assembly: GCF_052327205.1. Classification (NCBI taxonomy): domain Eukaryota; kingdom Metazoa; phylum Chordata; class Chondrichthyes; order Squaliformes; family Somniosidae; genus Somniosus; species Somniosus microcephalus. Next base: position 168,910,991 of record NC_140988.1, read on the forward strand.
TCCCCCCTTCATTCCACTTATTGCTCCTTTTATTTTCGCTAATCCTACTTCTTTGTCACACATGCTTCTCTCATCCTCCTTTAAACCCTCTGCAATAAAAGCACTAACCTTCTCCATCGCCAAATTGGAAATGTCTTCTTTTGTATATAACTCTTGATAAAAGCTGCTAGCCACCTCTAAAATCTCCCCACTTTCATGAATGATCTTCTCCCCAACCTTCAACTCTCCAATTAATGATAATCTCTGTCGCAGCTTCTCTTGCTCTAGAAAATATCAAGTGCATCTTTCGCCCTCCAATGCAACTCTAGCCTTTGCACGGAGAATGGCCCCCTTGCATTTTTCAGCTTGCAATAATTCCCACTCTTCCTTTAGCATCCAGAACTTAGTCTCAGCTCCCTTATCCCCTCCATCAACTGCTTTACAGACATCCGTAAACCTTTTGTTTATATTCTCTTCTCGACGTCGGTTAGCTGCCGCTCTCTTTTTCCCATAACGTACTGAAAAAACTTTTACCTCATATTTGAAATTGTCCCACCAAACTCTTCTTTCTTTCAAGAACAAAGGTTCCTTCCGAGCATTCTTTATTATATTTAAAATCCCTTCTTTATAAGCAATTTCGTTCAGGTATTGATTGTTTAAAATCCACAACCCTGAACCGATCTTAACTCTGCTATTCCTAATTCTAAGTGGTCACTAAAAAATACTTTTTTATAATAAATCTCCATCACCTCAGAACTTAACCCTTCCCGCATTAACACAAAATCTATTCGGCTCTGTTTTAAAACATCACCCACCCAACCTGTTCTGGAAAACTCCCTTTTTATGGGGTTCCGGTCCCTCCGTAAGTCTCTCAAATTTAAATTTGCCATCATTTTTACAATCATCCCTCTGGAGTTATCATCCTTAAAGGTCATCTGGGCTGAAATGTCCATCCGAGATAAAAATACATTAAAATCCCCCACTATACAAGGATTTTCCACCTCTGCCACTTCAGTGAATAACTCCCGAAAAAACTTGCGATGCTTGCAATGGTCGTTCGGTGCATAGATATTAAAGAGATCGCAATTAAATTCCTCCATTTTTACCCTTAGCTGTAAAAATCTCCGCTCAGTGTCCTTGTCCACCAAGGCAATGTTCTCTTTTATGGACGGACTCACCAAAACAGCCACCCGTCTACGGTTATTGTTTGCACAACTTGCAAACACCTCTCCCTTCCAAACCTTCTGAACTCTTTCTAGGATATCCTCATCCCAAAAGGTTTCTTGCAGACACAACAAGTCCATGCCTTTAAAACCCTGCAACAACTGCTGCAATATTGTCTCACCCCTCAGTCCGTTCACATTAATCGAGACCAATGTAATCATGGCTCCGAAGAAGGGAAGTATGCCTGATAATCTCCCCATCATTTAATCTCTGGCCCTTCCCTCCTCTCATGCTCCTTCCCAACTTTTTGGCCAGCTGTTGCATTTTCCTGCAGCCTCCGACTCTTTTTCACCTCCTGTTTGAACCTTCCCTGCTGTTTCTGCCTCTTCCTTGCATTAAGCTTGGGCCAAGGAGCTGCCCTTTCTCCCTCCTTCTGCCGCTCATTAACCTTTCTCTTTCCACATGATGCCACCCCACCCCCCACTTCCATGTCTCTGTCCCCCTCTAATTCCTCACTCTCAAGCTCTTCTGTAATCATCTGTACCTGCTCCCTGTCAGATACATAATCCTGCTCCCCGTCAGATACATCGGGCTGGATTTTGATACTGGAGGCATGTAAGAGGCGGGACTACAACTTTCGGGGTTGTAGTCCCGCCTCCATCGAGTTGTGGCCAACCCACGCGATTCACTTGATTGACCTAGTTGAGCCCGCCTTGCGGGCTCAGCAGGCCAATTAAGGGCCACCCAGCAACAGGTGACGTCACAGATTGAGATTTCATCTGTCAAGAGCTTTTGACAGATGAAATATCAGCGTTTGACAGCTCTTTGAAGCTGTCAAACATTGACAATCTGTACTCCAAGTTAATTCCTTCCTCTCAGGCTGATTTAGAGATCTCTCAAGAAAAGAAAGCTGAATGCTGAGAGCGGCGCGAGCGGCGGCGGGAATCTCGGAGCGGCGGAGTGAGTATAAAAGAGGCTCCATGAGACCAGGTAGGCCTCAGAGCGGCGCGAGCGGCGGCGGGAATTTCAGAGCGGCGGAGTGAGTATAAAAGAGGCTCCAAGAGACCAGGTAGGCCTCAGAGCGGCGCGAGCGGTGGCGGGAATCTCGGAGTGGCGGAGTGAGTATAAAAGAAGCTCCAAGAGACCAGGTAGGCCTCAGAGCGGCGCGAGCGGCAGCGGGAATCTCGGAGCGGCGGAGTGAGTATAAAAGAGGCTCCAAGAGACCAGGTAGGCCTCAGAGCGGCGCGAGCGGTGGCTGCATTCTCGGAGCGGCGGAGTGAGTATAAAAGAGGCTCCAAGAGACCAGGTAGGCTTACCAATCTCCAATCTCAGAGGGAAGGAGAGAAGTAAAAAGTAATTGGTGTGCCGTCACCAGAAAGCAGGTAAGTGATTGGTTGTGAGTATTTCTCTCTTTTTTAAACTTTAACTCTGTGGTTTATAGTTTCTAAAGTCTCTGTGGTGTAGCGGGGACTGTTTGTAAACCAGGGCCGTTAAATATAACATTTAACTGTAGTGTAATTGGTGGGATTGATTTGATTTAATTTAATTGCAATTAATTAAAGGGTAAGTCATGGCAGGACAGCCCAGTGCCATGGTATGCTCCTCCTGCGCTATGTGGGAACTCAGGGACACTTCCTGTGTCCCTGACAACTACGTGTGCAGGAAGTGTGTCCAGCTGCAGCTACTGGCAGACCACATTGCGGTGCTGGAGCTGCGATTGGATACATACTGGACCATTTGTGAGGCTGAGGACATCGTGGGTATCACGTTTGATCAGTTGGCTACACCGCAGGCAAAGGTTAGACAGGCAGAAAGGGAAAGGGTGACCAACAGACAGAGTACTAGGCACAGGCAGGTAGTGCAGGGGTCCCCTGTGGACGTCCCACTCTCAAACAGATACACCACTTTGAGTACTGTTGGGGGGGATGGCTTATCAGAGGAAGGCAGCAGCAGCCAACTTCCTGGCATCAGGGGTGGCTCTGCGGCACAGGATGGGAGGAAAAAGAGGGGTAGAGCTACAGTAATAGGGGATTCTATTGTAAGGGGAATAGATAGGCGTATCTGCGGCCGCAAACGAGACTCCAGGATGGTGTGTTACCTCCCTGGTGCAAGGGTCAAGGATGTCTCAGAGTGGCTTGAAAACATCTTGGAAGGGGAGGGGGAACAGCCAGTTGTCGTGGTGCATATAGGTACCAACGATATAGGTAAAAAATAGGATGAGGTCCTAAAAGCTGAATATAGGGAGTTAGGAGGTAAATTAAAAAATAGGACCTCAAAGGTAGTAATCTCAGGATTGCTACCAGTGCCACGTGCTAGTCAGAGTAGAAATAGAAGGATATTTCAGATGAATACATGGCTAGAGGAATGGTGCAAGGGGGAGGGATTCAAATTCCTGGGACATTGGAACCGGTTCTGGGGGAGGTGGGACCAGATCAAACTGGATGGTTTGCACCTGGGCAGGGCCGGGACCGATGTCCTAGGGGGAGTGTTTGCTAGTGCTCTGGGGGAGGGTTTAAACTAAAATGGAAGGTTGGGTGACCGCTTTGCGGAACACCTCCGTTCAGTCCGTAAGGGTGACCCCGAGCTTCCGGTCGCCTGTCATTTCAATTCACCGCTCCATTCCCACTCGGACCTCACCGTCCTTGGCATCTTGTACTGTTCCACGGAAGCTCAACGTAAACTCGAGGAACAGCACCTCATCTTCCGATTAGGCAGTCTGCAGCCTTCCGGTCTCAATATCGAGTTCAACAATTTCAGATCATAACCTCGGCCCCTATTTCATTTTCACTTATATTTTTCCACTCCTTTCCTTTCCCCCCCCCTTTCCTTTTGTTTCTCTCTCACACCTGGCAGCTATCTTTTGCCCTGCCAGTACACTTTACACCTAATCACAGCCTATTACCATCTCGTCTAGCTTCTAATCTCTTTTACTTCTTTTGGTTCTTTTATTCTTTTGTCCGATCGCAGCCCTGCCTTCGATCTAGTTCCTTTTCTCTCCAGTTTTGAAGAAGGGTCAAACCCGAAACGTCAACTCAAATTTCTCTCCACGGATGTTGCCTGACTTGCTGAGTTTTTCCAGCATTTTCTGTTGTTATTTCGGATTTCCAACATCTGCAGTATTTTGCTATCGAAAGAAATCAGTATTTGTAGGGAAATGGCATTAGGGAAATTGACAGGATTGAAGGCCGATAAATCCCCAGGGTCTGATAATCTACATCCTAGGGTACTTAAGGAAGTGGCCCTAGAAATAGTAAATGCATTGCTGGTCATCTTCCAAAATTCTATAGACTCTGGAACAGTTCCCATGGATTGGAGGGTAGCTAATGTTACCCCACTATTCAAAAAAGGTGGTAGAGAGAAAACGGGGAATTACAGACCGGTAAGTCTGACATCGGTAGTGGGGAAATGCTAGAGTCCATTATAAAAGATGTAATAGCAGAGCACTTAGAAAACAATGACAGGATTGGACAAAGTCAACATGGATTTACAAAAGGTAAATCGTGCTTGACTAATCTACTGGAATTTTTTGAGGATGTAACTGGTAAAATAGATAAGGGAGAACCAGTGGATGTGATGTATTTGGACTTTTAGAAGGCTTTCGATAAGGTCCCGCATAAGAGATTAGCATGTAAAGTTAAGGCATATGGGATTGGGGGCAAGGTACTGACTTGGATAGAGAACTGGTTGGCAGACAGGAAGCAGAGTTGGAATAAACGGGTTTTTTTCCGAGTGGTGGGCAGTGACTAATGGGGTACCGCAGGGATCGGTCCTAGGACCCCAGCTATTCACAATATATATAAATGATCTAGACGAGGGAACCAGATGTAATGGCCTAGAAATTCAGTATCGCCATGTTTGGGGTGCTACAGTCGAGCATGTGCTAAATTTAGCGCCCGGCGCAGCTTAGCGCCACCTTCAACGAAATTGAGTTGCTTCACCCCAAGAGGTTCTTGCTGCGCTAAAGCAGGCGCTGCATGACTGTCCTAAGGCGCTAAGCCGGAGAGGCGAGGAGCTACCACCAAGGGCGGGCGCAGCGCAGGTGCGGCCAGTTAGCGATTGCAGGCAGACATGCTGGCCCCGGTCACCTCTTAAAGGGGGAGGGTCGATTTGGCTTGCAGCCACGCCCTGCACATTGGAGCCCTGATTCTCGGCCTGGGCAGACCTGCTGCGACATCGTTATGCCTATGACCATGGAGAGGGCCAGGGAGTGAGCGCAGCGCTTCAGTAAGGGGGCCCTGAATGTTCTGGTTGGCGCAGTGGAGCGCAGGCGACCTATCCTCTTTCCGGACAGTGGCAGGAGGCTGCTGCCCAACGAATATCGAAAAGCTTGGAGGGAGGTGGCACACAGAGTGACCTCCAGCAGCATGGTACCTAGGACCCCAGAGCAATGCAGGAAGAAGTTCAACGACCTCACTCGGGTTGTCAGGGTGAGTACCCTTTCCAGTATCCTTTTCATCCCTGCATGTGCACCTCACTTTATGGCCAAAGGGTCCTGAAAGCCCCAATGCCCAGCCCTCATCCAACATCTATGGGCCTCTCCCAGCTGATTGGCCCCGTCGCCACTGGAGATGCCGACCCCGTTCTGGACAGCAATGGTAAGGTCATCACCTTTTTGACCTCTCTCTTTCCACTTGTGCCTCACACCGGCATCCTTTGCCACTATCGAACCAATGCAGTGCATTGCAGCACTCATGCCTCCCTTGCTGCCGCCCTGTCCTCACGCTAAAGCAACTCTTGTACCGCCCTGCTTTCAGATGCTAATTCGCGAGGTGAGGAGGCGGGCCCTCAAGCTGCCACTGTGAGTGAATCGGAAGGCGAGGAGGAGGAAGAGGAAGCCAGAACATCAGTGCCACCCTCAGCCGAGGCAGCCCATGGCCATAATGGGGACACGTTTTCCCTGGAGGGGAGCAGGGGGCAAGGGTCTGAGGAGGGTGAAGCTCCGGGGCCCAGTGGGCTGCAGCAATGCGGCGGGGGGGGTAGGGAAGCTCGGCGGCCTTCTCCCCGGAGGGAGAATGTGGCCTCCAGTCCTGCTACAGTGAGCGCAGAGGAGGTGAGGCTCCTCGCTGAAATGGGCGCCCAGGCGGAGCGCAGGCACACTGAGCTCATGGCTGCAGTGGCAAGGATGCCTGACTCCATAGAGTCACTGGCAAGGAGTGTACAGGAATTCGGGGCAGCACACGCAAGGAGTCTGCAGGACTTTGGTGCAGCACGGGCGGCTTCCAGCCAAGTGCTTAGTCGTGCCATGCAGTCACTGGCTGGTCTGATGCAGACAGAGATCAGGGCCACACAAGCACTAACTGCTGCCACCCTCGCTGGATCGGGCAGGATTTGCCGGGGCCCTCGCCGCGCCACAGCAGGCCAGCAGTCTGTGCTTCAGCAGATTGCTGCGCATGGTTCAGTGCTGCTCCGTGCGAGTGCCAGTGTCTCGTCCGACCAGGGAGTGCCTGTGCTCTGTCAGGTTGGCAGCATTGCTGCTGCCAACACTGTCACTCCTCCACTACAGCTGCCACCACCCGTAGGACAGACTGCTGCCGCCCAAGCAGAGTTGGAGCAGTCAGCAGCCGGGCCCTCCAGGCCCAGAGCTGGTCCAGGCCATCCCCCAAGGGCATCTGCCGACTCACTATCTGACCCTCAGCAGCATTCCCCCAGCCTTGCTGCAGCCACTGGGGTCCCATTGCGGAGGAGCTGCAGGGTGAGAAGGGGCCAATCTCGCAAGCGAGGCAGATCACACTCGCAGGCCAAAAAGTAGGAGGTGTGGCAAAAATGCTGTGTTTTTTTTTGTGAAGGCCGAGGATCATGGTCATTTTTGTTTAACTCTTTTGTTCATTGTCTCCAGGTAGTGAGAGCCAGTTATGTGTCTGATTGTTTTTTGGGGGGTTTCTCTGTATTTGTTTGTCATGCGGGAAGGGCACAGAGTTTGTTAAATAAATAATTGTCTTTATTCAGATTGTGCATGTTTGCACTTTGCACTATTTGTTGCCTTGACTGGCTCAGGGTTTGCGGAGCAGGTCCATTCATGTTCTTTCAATGGCACAAGCCATTCCCTGAGAGGGGGCCTAGAACCGACTTGCAATAAGCCGCTGATCGACGGCCCTTGCACTTTGTGCCTCCCTCCCGTCTTGGTCCTCCTCCTCCTCCTCCTCCTCTGGTGGTCCTCCAATGTCTGCTGGCAGTGGCTGAATCCTGAGGATAGCCAGGTGGTGCAGCATACAGCACACCACAACACAATGGGAGACTCGCTCAGGTGAGTACTGAAGGGCTCCCCTGGAATGGTCCAGACAGCGGAACCGTTGCTTTAGCACGCCGATTGTGTGCTCAATGATGTTCCTGGTCGCTTGATGGCTGTCATTGTATTGCTCTTCAGCAGGGGTGCTGGGCGCACGGAGCGGGGTCATCAGCCAGGTGCACAAAGGTTAGCCCTTGGCCCCGAGAAGCCAACCTCCTGGGTGAGCCGGGGCTTCGAAAAGGTCTGCCACAGAAGTCTGGCGCAGGATGAAGGTGTCGTGGCTGCTGCCTGGAAAGTGGGCATTGACAGCTAGTATCAGCTGCCTGTGGTCACACACCAACTGCACGTTCAACGAATGGAACCCCTTCCGGTTGCGGTAATCCTCGGCATTCTCTAGAGGTGCCCACAAAGCCACATGCGTGCAGTCAATGGCGCCCTGGACCATGGGGAAGCCCGCTATTCCTGCAAATCCCATTGCGTGCTCCTGCTGCTTGTCCAGGGTCATGGGGTAGGAAATGTACTGACGTCTCCTTTTGAAGAGGGCATTCGTGGCTTGGCGGCTGCAGCAATACACCGCGAACTGGGAGACACTGGCAATGTCTCCAGTAGCGGATTGGAAGGAGCCGGTGGCATAGAGGTTGAGAGCCACTGTCACCTTCACTGTCACCGACAGAGACGTCCTGCTCCTTAGCTGAGGCTGCAGATCTCTCTGAAGCAGGTGGCAGATCTCAGTGACCACCTCCCTTCTGAATCAAAGCCTTTGAATGCACTGCTCCTCAGACATGTTGATGTAGGAGAACTGCTGGCGGTATACCCTGGGAGGGTAAGGCCTCCTGTGCCGACGCCTGTTGGCCCTCCTCCGTCTGGCCATGATTGGCACTCTCTCTCAGTGTCTCTGAGCCCTCTCAATGCAATGGAGAAACCCAACATTTCCACCATTGCAGCCCCCATTATATGTGGCCACTCAAGGCTATGGCACTGAGAAATCAATCCAACTGCAAAGCTCTGGCCTGAAGCCAGAAGTACCTGTGCGAGCGCTGACTCAATGCAGAAAGCTCTCTCCCTTTGTCTCTCTGCAAATCTCTCTTGTAATGATATCAGCAAATAGTGATGATATTTGTCTGTGTTTGATTACTTATGCCTTACAGCATATTTGTCTGTGTTTTTGATTACTTGTGCCTGACCAGCAGAGGTCATGTGAGAGACAAGCAGTCCAGAGGAGTTTTACTTTCAGTTTCATTCTAGATGCATCACAGCATAGTGTGTTCTGTAAAAAGCTGTAGAAAGTCTTGAACAAGACTTTAGATTAAACAACATTCTCTTTCAGAAATGAGTCTTTATTGAACCCAAAAAGAAATTAAAACATGATGTCAGAAGTGGCTGAAAGAGAAAAAATCTGAAGTTAGCAACTTGATGGGACAGTGAAAGCAGTTGTGGCAAGTAAGCGAAATCAGCTCTCCACATATTAGCAAGCCAGAAGAGAACATCGTTGCTTACCATTAGAGAATAGCTAACGAAGTGAAAAAATGGAAGGTTTACTCCCACCGGCGACGCTTCAATTGACAGGTAATGTGGCTGAAAATTGGAGAAGGTTCAAACAACGTTTAGAGTTGTATTTAGCGGCAATCGGAGCTGACGAGAAAAGTGATAAACAAAAATCGTCCGTGTTCTTACATGTCGTGGGTGATGCAGCGCTGGAGGTATATAATAATTTCATATTTGCTGTTGATGGAGACAAAATGAAGCTAGATAAAATAATGGAACAGTTTGAGGCCTACTGCATACCTAAACGCAACGTGACCTTTGAGAGGCACAAATTTTTCACATGTGTACAGAAAATCGGCGAGACTATTGATCAGTATGTGGCTGAACTGAGAAACCGGAGCAGATCGTGTGAATTTGGGGGACTCACAGACTCGCTGATAAAAGACAGACTGGTGTGTGGTATTCCAGATAATGGTCTAAGGGAAAGGCTGCTAAGAGAGCAAGATCTAGACCTGGGAAAAGCCATAGCATTGTGTAGGGCTACAGAGACTGTGAAGTTGCAGGCAAAGGAGCTGTTCAGTGACAGTAGCTGCAACGTGGATGCAGTGAGAAAGAACGGATACAAACCGTTTAACAAAGAGAGCGCCAATGTGAAAAAAGAGACGTGGCCAGCAAACGAAAATGAAAGAGACAATCGGAAGTCATGTAGTCGATGCGGTACACAGCATCCACCAAGAAAGTGTCCAGCATATGGTAAAACATGCAATAGATGCAACAAAAACAACCATTATGCCCGTTACTGTAAGAACCAAGCGCAACAAAGCAAGGTCCATACAGTAGATGAAAGCGAGATAGAGGAATTCAATGTAGATGTTGTGTCTGAAAACAAAAAAGAAAGAGACTGGATGTTGACACTAAAAGTGAATGGCATACACATTCCATTTAAATTGGATACTGGAGCACAAGTTAATGTGATATCAGAGACCGATTTTAAGAGAATTAGACCCAGACCAAAGTTACATGGAATACAAGTGAAAGTGACCGGATACTCAGGTACTGATATACCAGTGAAAGGAAAATGCATTGTCAAAGTAACACACAAGGACAGAGAGCACACGCTAGCATTAATCGAGGTGCCAAAGGATGTGCAAGCCATACTAGGGTTAAAAGCCTGTGAGAGACTGAACCTGGTAAAGAGAGTCCTCGTTGTGGAAAGCGAAGGAGAGACAGTCTATGATGAACTCATGAAAGAGCACAAAGACCTATTTAAGGGTTTAGGCTGCATTCCAGGAGAACACACGATCAGAGTAGGTAAAAGTATGACACCGGTCATACATCCATGCAGAAAAGTTCCGTTTGCTCTTCAAAAGCAACTGAAGGCAGAGTTGGACAGGATGGAAAGCCTGAACGTGATTCAGAAGATAGATGAGCCAACTGAGTGGGTGAGTTCCCTCGTCGTAGTGGACAAAAAGAATGGAAAGCTCAGAATTTGCCTGGATCCAAGAGATCTAAACAGAGCAATAAAGAGAGAGCACTTCAAGCTTCCTACACGTGAGGAAATCATGGCACAGTTTGCAAATGCAAAATATTTCAGCAAGTTAGATGCGTCCTCAGGATTTTGGCAGATGAAGCTGGACGAAGCAAGTTCAAGACTGTGCACGTTCAACACTCCATTTGGCAGATACAGATTCCTAAGGTTACCATTTGGCATTGCCTCAGCTCCTGAAGTGTATCACAAGACTATCCATATGATCTATGAGCACCTGGAGGGAGTTGATACATCAATGGATGACATCATAGTATGGGGAACCACGAGAACTGAGCAGGTCAAGAGACTGATACTGGTGAACAACCTGATCACACAGCTGAGAACCAATCATCTGAGGCAACAACTCAGATTCAAGGACAATCAATCAGAAAATCCTCAAGACACGTGAAGCCTCCTGAGAGACTCATTGAGCAAATTTAAGGACTATTGTTAAAGAAGGAAGTAATGTTATCTTATTCTTTCTTCAAGTTCTAGTGTATTGACATATTTCATGTGAACACACAAAGTAAGGGTAAAAAACCTTGATCATGATAATGATAATGTAAGTTCATTAAATGTTGTTAGTTAAAAGTAAAATACTTTTGTTTTAAGAAAGGGAGATGTAATGATATCAGCAAATAGTGATGATATTTGTCTGTGTTTGATTACTTATGCCTTACAGCATATTTGTCTGTGTTTTTGATTACTTGTGCCTGACCAGCAGAGGTCATGTGAGAGACAAGCAGTCCAGAGGAGTTTTACTTTCAGTTTCATTCTAGATGCATCACAGCATAGTGTGTTCTGTAAAAAGCTGTAGAAAGTCTTGAACAAGACTTTAGATTAAACAACATTCTCTTTCAGAAATGAGTCTTTATTGAACCCAAAAAGAAATTAAAACATCTCTCTCTCTCACACAGAAGGAGTGGTCCAAAATGGCTACCACTAAGAAGGCAGGAAGAGCCCCCTTTAAATAGCGCCCCCCAGCCCCACAGCGACTGGGAGCCGTTCCACGCAACCAGTCGCTGGGAGCGCCAGGTGGAAAGTGGGGCAGCACTGAAGTTCCGGTTCGGGGCGCACCAAGGGCGTTGCACCATGAAATGACGTCAGGATCTGCGCGCACAGCTGAGCGGGCGTTGCGGTTTTGCGCCACTGCTAAATGTCCACTCAAGTTCGCAAGAGGCGTAGATCGCGCCGCGCCCGGGCGCTAGCCGCTTCGCACCCCACTTATCGCCCTCTTAAGGCACTAGCGGCTGGCGCTACCAACTGAATTTCTAGGCCAATATGTCCAAGTTTGCAGATGACACAAAGCTGGGTGGGCGTGTGTGCTGTGAGGAGGATGCCGAGAACTCCAGTATGATTTGGACAGGTTGGGTGATTGGGCAGATGCATGGCAGATGCAGTATAATGTGGATAAATGCGAGGTTATCCACTTTCGTGGCAAAAACAGGAAGGCAGCTTATTATCTGAATGGCAATAGATTGGGAGAAAGGGAAGTGCAACGAGACCTGGGTGTCCTTGTGCACCAGTCGCTGAAGGTAAGTATGCAGGTGCAGCAGGCGGTTAAGAAGGCAAATGGTATGTTGGCCTTCGTAGCGAGAGGGTTTGAGTACAGGAACAAGGATGTCTTGCTGCAGTTGTACAAGGCCTTGGTGAGACCACATCTTGAGTATTGTATGCAGTTTTGGTCGCCTTATCTGAGGAAGGATGTTCTTGCCATGGAGGGAGTGCAGCGAAGATTCACCAGACTGATACCTGGGATGGCAGGAATGACGTATGAGAAGAGATTGGGTCAATTGGGCTTGTACTCGCTGGAGTTTAGAAGAATGAGAGGGGATCTCATTGAAACTTATAAAATTCTAACAGGACTAGGCAGACTTGATGCAGGAAGGATGTTCCCGATGGCCGGGGAGTCCAGAATCAGGGGTCACAGTCTAAAGATAAGAGGTAAGCCATTTAGGACAGAGATGAGGAGGAATTTCTTCACCCAAAGAGTGGTGAACCTGTGGAATTCTCTACCACAGAAGGCAGTTGAGGCCAATTCATTAAATATATTCAAGAAGGAGTTAGATATATTTCTTAAGGCTAAAGGGATCAAGGGATATGGGGAGAAGGCAGAGACAGGGTACTGAATTTGGATGATCAGCCATGATCTCATTGAATGGCGGAGCAGGCTCGAGGAGCCGAATGGCCTACTCCTGCTCCTGTCTTCTATGTTTCTATATTTCTCCAACAGTGCCGCTCCCTTCGACCTCATCTCCACCTCTGACCCTTGCTCCCTGATCCTTCTCTCTCTGAGACAATGGTGCACCTATATTGCTCCCTTCTGCCGTTTTTGTCTCGCTGCTTCCGTCCTGCTGCCCCTTTAAGGCTCCTGCCTCTTTCACTCTCTCTCTTGCCCCCTCCTGCTCACCAAGATGTCCGACTCCCCGTCTTTCTTTGGAGTACTTACATTTACCATGCACCCCACTCCCGCCTCCTCTCCCCCCGCAGACACCAGATTCTTTAACAGGCAGTTAAAAGGATTTAATCCCTTTCCCGCCTCGAGGAAATTGGACCCAAAGCAGCATATCTCCCCGCCTCCTGGCAGAAGGGCACGGAGGCGGGATGGGGGCGGGTTTGCCATCAACACTTTCTGCTATTTTACCGGCAGTCCCGCCTCCATGCCCGCCTCCTCGGGGCTGAGAAAATCCAGCCCATAATTTAGAATAGGGATCAATAATTCAGGAGAGAATATATTTCAGTTTAAGTTAATGTAGAACAGAACTGAACATGATTTTCTGCCTAGTACAGAACAGAACCAAACAGAACCTCCTGTCCTGCCTTATATTTCCCAACACTTCTCCCCCAAAAATGGATTGCTGGCAGTTGTAGTTGGTGCTGTTCTCTTGGTATGAGAGAAAAATATGGGATCCAGTTCCCTTTTCTCCCTTCACTACCAGTAGAAGAGGGCAAAGCAACAATTAAAAAGTGTAAACTGACACTTGACAAGCAGGATGAGAAAGAAAAAAAAATTCACATAGCGCCTTTCAGGGCCTTGGGATGTCTTTATACCCAGTGAAGTATTTTTGAAGTGTAGTCACTTTTGTAATAGGAAATGTGGCAGCCAATTTGCACACAGCAAGTCCCACAAACAGCAGTGAAAGAAATGACCAGATCTTCTGTTTTAGTGATGTTGGTTGAGGGATAAATATTGGTCAGGACACCACAGGAACTCCTCTGCTCTTCTTCAAAAAGTGCCATGGGATCATTTACATCGAGCTGAGGGAGCAGGCGGGGCCTCATTTTAACATCTCACCTGAAAGACGACACCTCTGACTGTGTAGCACTCCCTCAGTACTGCTGCAGGCTTCTCAAAATTCCCACATTCCCCAAAAGTTATGGATAAAGGGACCCTATTTGGACAAGTTATTAAAAAGGGTACCCGAAAGAAAATGGCTTCTGAAACCTCGTGACCGAGGCCAGCAGGATTTTAGAAAGCAAGGCCCTGCAAAAGGCAGGCCCAATCAAATCCTGAAACAAAACCTAATATGCATGGATCTGTGTGGAAGACTTTGTCATTTTTTCTAAAGCCAGACAGCTAGGTAAACACAGAATATGCACCTTTCATCTCGAAACAGTTAACTCAGGATAGACGTAATCTTGAGGCCATTAACTTTTTGCATACATAATCGTTAACCGCTCAAAGGAGCCACCAAGCCAGGAAAGACGATTAAACATTCATAAATGACAAACAGCCAGGATATTGAAGCCGTTAAAACCAGGAGACAACCGCCCCAAAAGCCGTTAAGGTGAATGACTGTAAACACTTTAGACGAGCCCGCCAAAAATTAAACAAAGAACTGACCTGATTTGGCGTGCAGATAAGGGAATGGAGGACCTGTATAATTATAGGCCCACCGGTAGATGAGGAATGCACTCAGGGTACGTTGAAGAATAGAGCCAAACAGCAAGATCGAGGTTCAGCACGGCAGAAGAGGGCCAACCATCGGGGTACATTGAGGAATAGAGCCAAATAGCAAGTTCGAGGAAATAACTGAGGACAATTAGGCCGCAACCGCAGCCTTACTCGACTGAGCCCACCCCAAAGGCCACCAACCGAGCCCAGCCGCAACGAAATCCAATGACTACCGCCAGAAGAATAACCATCCTGCAAGGTAAAGTACCCAATAAAGACTTTACTCTGCAAACTGAGGAAAAAGGGGGTACTTTACCCAGCCGACTCCACCGCCACGCCCTGGGACCACGTGACGACGGCAGGCCCCAAAGGACACAAAGAGTGAACCCCAAAACCACAACCAGCTTGATCGACAGGTTTCGAATTGTCAAGGAAACCCCGTTGGTGAGCATAAATCCCTGGCCCCTCTTAGCTCAATCTAGTTAGGTATTGGGGGTGGGACAACGGTAGGGGGATTATTAACATGATTGTTCCCTTGTTGTGCCGTGTGTTCCCCATTCCCAACTAAGTGTAACTTTGTATGCCTGTAATTATTTTAGTGATTTTTTTTCCAGTATTGTATTATTGTGCCTTTTAATAAAAATTACGGTTTTCTTGTACCAAACCAATTGTCTACTCTATTTCTGTATCGCCGCCTGTACCTAAGTCCAGTGTCAAGAACCCAGGGGTGTGGGAGTGATTCAAACCGCTCAGAGGCAGTCAGGGGCGGAGCTAACTGGGCACATGCCACCCGCTACAGAAATGGCGACCGCGGCAGGACACCGGCAAAAGGGTGCGATGCAGTAGACAATGGTTCGGAAGAGCAAACCATGATGGAGGAAAAGATTTCTGATTATGTGTTTAGTAAGGTGAATATCACAAAGAAGTGGATCACCAATCTGTTAAAGGCTGGATGTCCGGTAGATGCCGCAGCTAAGTGGACAGAAGGAAAGGAGCACAAGAAATCCCTAGAGAAGGCAGTCTGGCTGATGTGCTTCAAGAAGCAGGTCCAGCTTTTGGACAGGCTTGTTGCAGCACAGGCAGCTGAGATAAGGGAGTCAGCCCTGGAGGTCCAGGACAAGGCTCTAGCAGGGGAGAAGTTGCTGGTAGCGTTGCAGGCCCTAAACCAGGAAAGGGTACAGTTAATGGGGGAACATAAGGCCAGGTTGGAAAACCAACAGTGCCAGGTCACTGAGGCCAAGGGTAATGAGTTGAGGTTACGGGAAAAGAACGCCCGCCTAGCGAGACAAGTAAGAGAGCAGAAGGAGAAAGTAAAAGAAGTAAAGGCAGCCTATAAGTTGGCAAGTGAACAGGGGTTTGAAGATGCAGATCATGGCCCCTGCAAGGAACAAATAGAAAATCTGAGCCTGGCCCTAAGGAAGGCAAAGGGCATGGTGTGCCTCATAAGCCTGAAGGCAGGCCAGGCAGATTTTACAGGGAACGAGGGGAGAATGGTTCAGACACCACAGGTAGTGCAAAGGGGTGACCCGGTTGAGGGACAGGAGGTCCCGCGACCACCACCCGTAGCGCCAGGTTTTAGCGAGGTCTGGCAGCAAGGGGGGGTGAGGTCAGGGGTAGAAGCGAAGGCTGGAACCAGGACCGATATGCCCAGCCCGGCATCGGAGGTTCAGCCCTACCGTTAATGGCGAGGAAGAGGGACCACTCCAAAACCAGTTCGTATTACCCTACAGCACCCAACAGCTTAGGGCTATGGTGAGCCATATCCCAAAGCCCACCGAGAAAGGGGACCCCTCGGTCCACTTCAGGGAAGTGGAACAGGCAGCCAGCATCAACGAATGCGATGGTGCTGAGCAGGCCAAAATGCTGCTGTTCTCTTTGGAGAGTAAGCTCCTCCAATCCCTCTCTGATGAGTGTAAGAGGGGGCAGGGCGGGTATGAGGAGCTCAGGGATGAAGTTCTGGAGACCATGGGGATGAATGAGGGAAGTCCTTTCTTCCGTGTGGAGAAGACAGTGCAGCTCGCAGGGGAAACCCCGCAAGCTTTCACGGACAGGTTATGACCGGTGTACAGGAGTGCCTGTCCTGGGGCACCTAACCGGGCGCTCCTGAACCGGGATCAGCTGGTCCACTGGCTCCGTTGCCTGGTGGCAAACAGCTTGCCACAGGTCCGGGCCAAGGCGGAAGCCTGGTTCAACCCTAGGAATCCCTTGACCACCGAACTTACGGTGATCAGACAGTTGGCCCTAGCCTATAAGAACGGTAGGGGAACTGAAGCACACCCACCTAAGGGGAAGGTGCATGAGGTAAAACCCGGACAGGGTAGGAAGGAGTGGCATCAGGAAGGGAATAGCCCTTTGAGCACAAAGCTCAATTGCTACGGGTGTGGGAAGGATGGCCATTGGAGGAAGGAGTGCAAAAACCCTTGGAAAGATAGCAAGGGAAAGAATTCCACAACCCCAGCCCAAAAGATAGAGGCAGGGATCCCTCCCGCCGTGGTCGAGTCATTTTTGGATACCATGAGGTCCTTATTGACTGGCCAAGGGAGAGTAGCAGCCGCTACCGGTGCTCTGACCCCATCAGCCCCATCCAACCCACAGCCCTGACTAGAACCAGCGCAGCCTGTTTACCTGTGTTCCCTGCGGTACGATGTATGGAAGAGACCCCTCGTTGAGATGGAGGTTGAAAAGGTGAAGGGGACCTATCTGTTGGATACGGGGGCATCATGCACCGTGGTCCATTCAGCTAACCCCACCACCTCGCCTCTATCTAGCGGGGTCCCATACGGTCTGGCGGGATTCACAGGCAGAGAACAGGCCGGCTCGTTTTCCATCCCGCTCTCCATTCGTTTGGGCACACTCTGCTCTAAGTGGACCTGTATCCTAATGAAGTGGGAACAGGAGGGTGGAAAGGGGATCCTGGGAGCCAACTTTATTGTAGGCCATGGGATCCTGGTGGATTTAAGAAACCATTGCCTATGGGGGGGCAAGTACAGGAAAGGACGGTGAGATAGTAGTCATCCCAGGGAAAGAAGGGAAGGGGACCTTGTGCACTATGAAGCCTAAAGAGGGTTATAACCTCGAGCTCATGGTCAGCAATACCCCAAAAGAGTTCTGGGCATTTGTGCGAGCCCACCTAGCCACATTTGCCACGCACAAACATGACTGCGGGAGGGTCAATGGGTTTGAGGTCAGCGTAGACGGGGAGCCTATGGCACGACCACAGAAACAGTACAACTTCCCCAGGGAAGCGGAGCCGGACATGGAAGCAGCCATGTCCTCCCTGGTACATCAAGGGTTCCTGAGACCGATAGCCACCCACGTAAACTCTCCACTGTGGCCGGTTAGAAAGCCGGACAATTCCTGGAGGGCCACGGTGGACTATCGGGTACTCAACAGCAACATCCCAGCTTGTGCACCCACGGTAGCAGCAGTTGCCGACCTGATAGGAAGTATCCCAGCATCCGCGACCACGTTCACGGTGCTGGATATTTCCAACGGGTTTTGGTCCATCCCTTTAAGGAGGGAGGACCAGTACAAGTTTGCCTTTACTTTTAAAGGGCAACAGTACACCTGGAACTGTTTGCCTCAGGGCTTCCACAACAGCCCCAGCATCTTCCACCAGTGCATGGCAAACAGTTTAAAGGGCTTCAGCCAGCCCAGGCAGCTAGTACAGTATGTGGATGACCTGCTCCTCTTCACCGATTCGAGAGAGGAGCATGGCCCACTACTGGCTGAACTGCTGGAGTTGCTCAGGCAGGAGGGTTTTAAAGTAAACCCGAAGAAAGCGCAGATCGGCCAGCAGGAGGTGAAATTCCTGGGCCTGACCGTACGCACTGGGGAAAGGGCCATAGATAAGGCTAGAAGGGAGGTGGTACAGGAGTTACCAGTCCCCAACACAGTCACGGGTGTGAGGTCGTTTCTAGGGCTAACCAGGTACTGCAGAGACTTCATTGAGGACTATGCAGCCACAGCAGCCCCTCTGCTCCGACTCCTACACAAGGGAGTGGAGTGGGCTTGGGATGAGGGTTGCCAGGCAGCATTTGTCAGGCTCAAGGAGGATCTGCAGCCCGCACCAGCGCTAGGGGCCATAGATGGAGGGAAAGAGTTCTTCCTGGAGGTAGCAGCCAGCGGGGACAGCCTGAGTGCTGTGCTGCTCCAAGAGCGGCATGGCAGGCTGCGGCCAGTGGTCTACTCCTCCAGGATACTCACGGATGTGGAGAGGAGCTACTCCAATTGTGAGAGGCACCTCTTGGCCACACATTGGGCTGTGAAAAGATCGCTGATCTTCACAGGCACCTCTCCCATCACCCTCCTCACCCATCACACACCCACCCAGATGCTCCTGGATGGGAGGATCAAGGATGGGACGGTGAGCAGTGCCCGCATTGCTCGCTGAACCTTGCTCCTCTCACAGATGGACCTAAAGGTAAAAGGGCTCTGCGAGCCAAAGCTCGCAGCCAACCTGGTATATCCTGGAACAGCCCACCGGTGTTCCATAGAAGGGGTTTGGGAAGTGGACATAGGTTTGCGAGCCGGGATACACCCCACAGGCCGTGAAATCTATGTGGACGGCTCCAGCACAGTATCTGCTGGCGAGCAACTCACAGGGTGTGGAGTTTATGACCCAGCGGCGAACATTGCCCTGGCAATCAAGCTCCCCAGCACCATGAGCGCCCAGCAGGCTGAACTGTCCGCGGTAGTGTACGTCATTACACACCCCAAAATCTTCCCCACCCCATACACGATTTGCTCGGACAGTATGTTCACGTGCAATTCGTGTACGGAGTACCTGGCCATCTGGTCCCGCCGCGGATACACCTCCGCTGTCGGGAGATCCCTCACAGTGAAACCCCTGCTGGAGAAAATCTTAGCAGCAGTGGGGGAGGAAGGGGAGGTTTTCATCCATAAAGTGAAAGCCCATTCCTCTACAGAACCCCGTAGTCAGGGTAACCAGCAGGCTGACATGCTCGCTAAGGAGGGTGCCCGCACAGGCACTTTCTGGGACACATATGGATCCAGACCCAAAACAGCAGTCAGGGGTAGGGATGGGACACAAGGGAGTGCAGGGGTAGCTTTAGCCGTGGACCTCAAGACGGTCCAAACCCAAGACCCCATCCTTAAGGCAGTCCTCAACGCAGTGACTGAGGCAAAAAAGGTAGAGGGCCCTTACGGCACAGCAGCCCTCTCCATGAAAGAAGGCATGCTGTTTAGGGGAGAACAATGGGTAGTACCACAGCAGCACCGGAGGGAATTCCTTCAACTGGCCCATGAGGGTCCAGGAGCAGGGCATCCCGGGCCTGAAACCACCTGGCAGCGGGTGGAACAGGCGGGATGGTGGCCAGGACTCAGGGAAGATGTCCACGAGTTCTGCATTGGCTGTCTGGTGTGCGCTACCAATAACCCTGACCCCCATAAAAGGAAGGTACCTATGGGACACATCAAGAGGGTAGAGGGACCATGGCAGTCGATACAGGTCGACTACATCGGGCCCCTACCCACCGCCCAGGGAGGCTATAAGTACTGCCCAGTCCTGGTAGATGTGTTCACGAAATGGGTAGAAGCCTTCCCCTGCAGAACAGCCACAGCTCTGGGTACGGCCAGGATCCTGGTCCGGGAGGTGTTCTCACGATGGGGGCTACCACAGTATGTGGAGTCCGACCAAGGGAGTCAGTTCACTGGGCAGGTCATGCAGAATACCCTTATGCTGCTCGGCATCGAGGGGAAGTGGCATGTTGCCCACAACCCACAGTCATCAGGGATTGTGGATAGAATGAACAGGACCTTGAAGGAAAGGCTGAGGAAAGAGACGGTGGACTCACCTAGACAATGGGCAGAGGTCCTACCGTTGGTCCTGATGGGGATCCGGGCCAGCCAGCCAAAAAGCACGGGGTACTGCCCGCACGAGCTGATGACTGGCAGGGTTATGCGGACCCCCACCCATGTACTAGCCCTGGTGCTCACAGAAGGTCAGCTCAGGGAGGTAAACTGGGACAGGTTCGCCAGGAACCTCTTTGAGCACCTTAAGCAGGTCCACGGGCAGACGGCTGGGAACATGGGAATGCAGCATCGGAGTAACCGATTGCTGTTAGAACCCCGAAAACACCTCGAGTGGGAGGTAGGGGATCAGGTTATGGTGAGAAATTTTGCTCCGGTAGGAAGTCTAGAACCGCTACACATGGGGCCCTACAGCATTGTAGACAAAGCCAGCCCCATGGTATACGCCATTAAGATGCCTTGGCGTACCAAATGGTTCCATATTAATCAGTGTAAACTGTTTAAGCCCGAGAGGAGGGAACAGCCAGTTGGGATAAGGTCTGAGGATAGAGATCCTCAGCCTGCAGCAGGAGCAAGTTCACAGACAGGTGCTGTGGCTTGCTTAAGGGGAGGGGCCATCCCGCCCACCGATTGAGACACTCCCCCACTCTTCTGGAATTCAGATGAGGTGGGACCCGAGAGCAGAGACCCCGCCCCTGACCCAGGCTTAGGGGAGGTGGGACCTGAGGGCGGGGACCCACAGCCTGCAGCACCAAGCTGCGAAGAGTTACCTGCCCCTAGCCCAGGTTCAGGAGAGGTAAAGCCTGAGGAGGAAGATCCCCAGCCAGCGGTAGTGGAAAGCCCACAGACCGCACCAGAGGGGGCAGTGGCTCGGGTTAAAGAACCACCAGCCAGAAAAACCCCACCAGCCAAAGTCCCCAGAAGGTCCCCACGGACACCCCAACCAAGGAAACCATGGTCACCAGCTCCCCATGCTAAAAGGGCAGCCTCCCGAGTCAGGGATCAGTCTGAGGGCAGAGGTCCCCAGCCAGCAGCCACAGGCTGCGAGGGACCGAAAGTACAGGACAGTGCGGCCACACCGAAGGGAGCGGTGTGCCGCAGCCCAAACAGGAATTAGGCTGGCCGCCCAGAGACGGGCAGCGGATGTATATAGTTTAGGTAATTTAAGTGTGATATCGTTAAGTTTGGGTGTTTAGTGTAAGTTTAAACAAGGTGATTGGTAGTTTTATATAAGTAGTAGTATTGTTAAGAGTGTTTGTATTGAGTCTAGGTCGCAAGACTCGACTATGCTTCACCCAAGCCAGAGAATCTTCTTGGGACCTGGCTGTATGCTCTTGTGTCTCTTTGCAGGAGAGGATTTCAGGATGAAGGGGGGTGTACTCCTACTCGCCCTGATAGGAATGAGCGTTGGAAAGCGAGGTGACGTGCAGGACTCCCACGTCTATGGGTGCTCAGGAGAGAGAGCACCTATAGTTACCGATGGAGGTAGCAAACGGGATGTGGAAGAGCTCGCCATCTACTTCTACGAGGGAAGGTGGCCAGGGTGGCTGGGGTCCAATTCGACTCAGTACTCCAGCCAGACCGGGTTCATGTACGGGGAGGCCTCCCTCCCGTGCCCCAGGGTACAGGTCGTTGCCACAAGGGTCAGCGTCATAGAAACATAGAAGATAGGAGCAGGAGTAGGCCATTCGGCCCCTCGAGCCTGCTCCGCCATTCAATGAGATCATGGCTGATCATCCAAATTCAGTACCCTGTCCCTGCCTTCTCCCCATATCCCTTGATCCCTTTAGCCTGAAGAAATATATCCAACTCCTTCTTGAAAAATATTTAATGAACTGGCCTCCACCGCCCACTGTGGTAGAGAATTGCACAGCTTCACCACTCTCTAGGTGAAGAAATTCCTCCTCATCTCAGTCCTAAATCGCTAACCCCTTATCTTTAGACTATGACCCCTGGTTCTGGACTCCCCAGCCATCGGAAACATTCTTCCTGCATCTAGTCTGTCCAGGCCTGACAGAATTTTATAGGTTTCGATGAGATCCCCTCTCAATCTTCTAAACTCCAGTAAGTATAAGCCCAGTCGACACAATCTCTCCTCTTACGTCATTTCTGCCATCCCAGGTATCAGCCTGGTGAATCTTCGTTGCACTCCCTCCATGGCAAGAACATCCTTCCTCAGATAAGGCGACCAAAACTGCACACAATACTCAAGGTGCGGTCTCACCAAGGCCCTGTACAATTGCAGCAAGACATCCTTGTTCCTGTACTCGAACCCTCTTGCTACAAAGGCCAACATACCATTTGCCTTCTTAAACGCCTGCGGCACCCGCATGCTTACCTTCAGCGACTGCTGCACAAGAACACCCAGGTCTCTGTGCACTTCCCCTTCTCCCAATCTATTGCCATTCAAATAATAATCTGCCTTCCTGTTTTTGCCACCAAAGTGGATAACCTCACATTTATCCACATTATAGGGCATTTGCCATGTTTCTGCCCTATCACCCAACCTGTCCAAATCATACTGGAGTTTCACGACATCCTCCTCACAGCATACCCTCCCACCCAGCTTTGTGTCGTCTGCAAATTTGGAGATATTACATCCAATTCCCTTGTCCAGATCATTAATATATATTGTGAACAGCTGGGGTCCAAGGACCGATCCTTGCGGTACCCCACTAGTCACTGCCTGCCACTCGGAAAACGACCCGTTTATTCCAACTCTTTGCTTTCTATCCGCCAACCAGTTCTCTATCCAAGTCAATACCTTGCCCCCAATCCCATGTGCCTTAATTTTGCACGCTAATCTCTTATGCGGGACCTTATCAAAAGCCTTCTGAAAGTCCAAATACACCACACCCACTGGTTCTCCCTTATCTATTTTACGAGTTACATCCTCAAAAAATTCCAGTAGATTAGTCAAGCACGATTTACCTTTTGTAAATCCATGTTGACTTTGTCCGATCCTGTCACTGCTTTCCAAGTGCTCTGCTATTACATCTTTTATAATGGACTCTAGCATTTTCCCCACTACCGATGTCAGGCTTACCGGTCTATAATTCCCCGCTTTTTCTCTACCACCTTTTTTGAACAGTGGGGTAACATTAGCTATCCTCCAATCTGTAGGGGGTTTCTCTTGCTCGTTCTGGTCTCCTGCCAGGTTTCGTGCAATAATTACCCTTGAGTGGTTCGACCCACTCCCCCTACGGTTCTAGACCTTGGACTTAGATGCAGAGAACAGTAGTGCAGAGAAAGAACTCAATAGACCAGGTTAAATAGCACGAAATGGATGCTTTTATTTTTAAACAGTTTGAAGCATTACAAAATACATGTCATAGGCACAGATTAAAGTTACTACAATCATACACAAATTTATGAACTTAACTCTATGGAAATGGGGAACACACGGCACATCGAAAAGGGGGAAACACATTACGATTACCCTTAACTCCCTCCCCTATACCTAAACTAAGTTTCGACCTGGGGAACTTGGGATCATGCTCACCACTCTCGAAATCGCGAAAAAGGGGGTTCGCAGCCTTTTGGCACCGCTTTCCGTCGTCACGTGGATTTGGAAGCTTCTGGCGCAGTTGATATTTTCTCTCCCTCGAGGCGGTGGGGTAGACACAGCCTTGATGAGCGCTCGTCAAGGTTGAGATCCACTATTTGGGTTCATGGAGCAGACTTAGATGCAGGCTGCTGAAGAAGTGCATGCACATGGGAGAATCTTTTGGCCTGGATCGCCGGTCCTCCAGAGGGTTTCTTCTCCGTCGGCCTGGGTCGTCGATGATCTCCCGACCTCAGTACCCGGGCCACCCTCGTCGTCTTCTCGTCGTGGCCGAGCCTTGTTTGGCTGAACACCGACCACTTTGTCTTTTCACCGAAACCGTCCGTCTTTAAAAAGACGAAAACGTTTTCATCGATTCTGCATCTGCCGAAGTGGAAGAGGCGCCGATCCTGGCACCGTCCGTCCTTCGTTCGTTCCTTGTAGGAGAAGTCCTTGAAGAAAAGTCAAGTTCGAAGTTGTTCCGAGTAGAAGCGAAGTAACGTAGAAGTCGAAGAAGTAGCCACGTAGATGGACTTTCAATCCATAGTTATACTCTTTTGGGACAGTCTTATCTCCCGCCAAATCATAGTCCTGTTTTTGTATTAATTTTGGCGGGCAGAAATCTCTGCAGGGGCGCTTTGTCTTGTAACGGAGCCGGTGATAACTTAAACTGGCCTTCCTGGCCGATAATGTCTTTTAATGTCTTTTTCATTGTCACCGCGGCTCGGTTCGCATATTGATCGGTCCGGAGATTTTCCTTGATGGCTGCTAAACGGTTTTTCCTTTGTACAATAAATAGGTATAAGTGTTTTTGCATTGTCCGCCCATATCTTGATGGGCCCCATCCTGTACTTAGAATCCATTGAATATGTATGCTGTTTCTCTGAGTTTCAGTTCCCAGATACTGGCTTTCGCGGGCTTACTGTCTTCAATCCACAAGCCTGTCTGGCTTGCAGTAACAGAAATAAAATGGTTCAGAAACTGATCACGGGGCCTGGTGGCCATTTTGTATGCCCTTTTATCAAAGGTTTTTCTGTGCAAGCTTACTTTGGTCAATAAACAGTCTTATTTTATCCAGTTTTCTTGCGTGATTTTTGCTGAAAATTTCGAATCTTACAAATCCATGGGTACTGTTCCAGAGTCTATCGAGTTCTGGAAGATGACCAGCAATGCATCTACTATTTCTAGGGCCACTTCCTTAAGTACCCTAGGATGTAGATTATCAGGCCCTGGGGATTTATCGGCCTTCAGTCCCATCAATTTTCCGAACACCATTTCCCTACAAATACTGATTTCTTTCAGTTCCACCCTTTCATCAGACCCTATGTTCCCTGACATCTCTGGGAGGTTATTTGTGTCCTCTTTTGTGGAGACAGGACCAAAATATGTATTTAGTTGGTCTGCCATTTCTTTGTTCCCCATTATAAATTCCCCTGATTCTGACTGCAAGGGACCTACGCTTGACTTCACCAATCTTTTTCTCTTCACATATCTATAAAAGCTTTTACAGTCAGTTTTTATGTTCCCTGCAAGATAACTCTCATATTCTATTTTCCCCTTCTTAATTAATCCCTTTGTCCTCCTTTGTTGAATCCTAAACTGCTCCCGATCCTCAGGATAATTGCTTTTTCTGGCCAATTTATATGTCCTCTCTTTGGTTCTTATGCTATCCCTAATTTCCCTTGTTAGCCATGGTTGAGTCACCTTTTTTGTTTTATTTTTATGCCAAACTGGGATGAACAAATTCTGTAGTTCATCCATTCGGTCTTTGAACGTTTGCCATTGCCTATCCACCGTCAACCCTTTGAGTGACCTTCCCCAATCAATCCTACCCAACTCGCGCCTCAGACCATCGTATTTTCCTTTATTTAAATTTAGGACCCTAGTCTCTGAGTCAACTACTTCATTCTCCATCTTAATGAAGAATTCGATTATATTATGATCGCTCCGACCCAAGGGGCCTCGTACAACAAGATTGCTAATTAATCCTTTCTCATTACATAATACCCAGTCCAAGATGGCCTGATCTCTGGTTGCTTCCTCGACATATTGGTCCAGGAAACCATCCCGTAAACACTCCAGGAATTCCTCATCCACAGTATTGTTGCTAATTTGGTTAGCCCAATCTATATGTAGATTAAAGTCACCCACGATGACTGCTGTGCCCTTATTGCACACTTCTTTAATTTCCCTTTTAATGCCATCCCCAACCTCTGCATTACTGTTTGGAGGTCTATATACCACTCCCACTAACGTTTTCTGCCCCTTAGATTTTCTCAATTCTACCCATACAGATTCCACATCATCAGAGCTAATATCCTTCCTTACTAATGTGTTAATTCCTTCTTTAACCAGTAATGCTATCCCGCCTCCCTTTCCTTTTTGCCTATCTTTCCTGAATATCGAATACCCCTGGATGTTGAGTTCCCAGCCTTGGCCATCCTTGAGCCACGTTTCCATAATCCCAACCAAATCATATTCGTTTACCTCTACTTGCGCAGCCAATTCATCCACCTTATTATGAATGCTCCTCCTTCACCGTAGGGAAATGTGTATGTTTAACATGCAAGGGACAGATTCCTTTGGATAGGTGGTGGTGGCTCAGAAAAGGAGCAAGAATATGGGAAACCCCGCAGTCAGGTGGGAACGGTTGGGAAACAATACCCATCGGACGATTACAGGGACTCACGGGGGATTGAGTGTGTGCTGGGACAAGTGGTGGGAACCGGATCAGGGGATTTCTGTCTGTATGTGGGGGTCAGAGAAGGTCTGCCCCACAGGCATATCCATCATTTTCCACCGGCAGTGGCAAGATGCCGGGGAGGGGGTGAAGTGGGATTCCAGCCTGAAGGCATGCGCGGTCCCAGTGAATGCCACTGAACTTGTGATCCACCCCCGAAAGCCCCTGCCCACGACCCAGGCAGCAAGGACACACAAGGAGGGGTGCCCCGCCACCACCAAGGGACCAGGGAATGGGCTGGTACTGGTGCCGACGGATTAGGTGCTATACCAGGGGGTACACTACACGGTAGCCTCCGTGATTTTAAACCTCACCGAGGTACACTTACCGGAGTGGTGCCCCAAAGAGACAGAACAGCTATACCAGGCCCTGTTAAAAGAGATGTTTAGGAAATTCTACGAGTTCAATTTTGCCAATGTCGACAAAACAGAACTGTACACAACACACAATGAGCATTTTGGTAAGATGGGGAGGCAAAGAAGGGGTGCCTGGAATGATGTTTTCACACAGTTTAACACAGGATCCTCTGTCATAAACAGCTTGTATGACATAGAGTTGCAAACACAGATAAACGGTCTAAAAACACAATTGAAGAAAATCTTAATGGATGAAAATATGTTAGTAGGCTCAGAGTTACATGAGGACCAGGCTATGAGGGTCCATTTAAAAGAAATAATAGCTGAGCTGGAGAAGCACGCAAAGACTGTGAATGCCCTTATAAGAGAGGACAGATATGCTTCAGATCAGGCTGCTCAGAACAAGGTGTGCATACTGTACGGGACATGGTTGCTGGGCGAGCGCTGCAGTAACCTGGAGGATTTAAAACAGGGTTTAGTCCCCTCCTGGATCAACAACGAGCACCTCGCAGCCCTCCATCCGTTTGAGAATGCATTAAGCCCATGTCAACTCCGGCTAGCTTCTGAGGCCTACCCAGTCCCAGTAGATTGTGGACGTTCAAACCATACAATCATGGGTATCGTAGTAAGGATGCCGGTCCTGGTTGGGACAGCCCGACCCGCGCCAGTATACAGTGTAGAGAACATTGGAGTAATTCAAGGGGGTGCACACATCCGTTTCACAGCTGTCCCACCTTATGTCATAAAGTGGGAGCACGCTATGACAGGTACTGACCTCTCGGGGTGCCGGAGCCGGAGAGCACACATACTGTGTCCCCAGCACTTGAATGCCTATTCAAAACCACAGTGCGGGTTTAGAGCTGCTGGTGCAAAACCTATAAACTGTACCATGGAGGTAATGGCACAAGACCATGTTCCCCCACAGGTAGCATATATAGGTGGGACATGTTGTGTCACCACAGGTGCACCCCACTACCAGCATGGACAACATAGCTGGTGTCCGGTAAGTGGCAGCAGTTTCTGCTTTAAACACGAGGCGGAAGTTCAAGTGGCCCAGGAATGAATTGTCCCCATTCCTGAACCCTCCACTGTTCACCTCACTGTAAAAGAGAATTTCACCAACCTACAAAAGTATGCAGCACATTTCAGCTACGAAATCCCCCCTCTCCCAGAACATCTTACCAAAATACTCGAAGCAGTAATAGTCTCACAGAAACATTTCTACACTCTAGAGCAGAAGACGGTAGAGATAGGGGCCAAGATATTGGATATTGTGGTTCCGCCCTGGTGGAACATTTTTGAAAACATAGAGGTCCCTTTATGGATTAGACTGGCTTCCCACATCCTCGTGGTTTGCGAGCTGGGAATAGTATTGTACCTAGTGTGCACTCAGTGCAAGGGAAAAGGCCAAATACTAGAATTCCGAAACCAAAGGACCTGGAAGGAAAATTATGTCAAGGTGGAGGGAAATACACCTGTTTGAGTTTTTTGTGTGCTAATGAATAAAGATTGTTTTTTTTTGTTTTTGTTATTTTTAATAAAGATTTTCGACATGTTATCTAATAAAGATGTATGTGTGCCAAGTGGTGCAGGGGTGTTGGACCCCTCCATGCTTGGATGTGTGTAAATGACTGTATTCTGTCTATGTATGCTTATGTACACTACATTTTAAAGAATGGGAAATGCATGTGTCATGGGATCATAGATAGATAATTGCAAGGGAAGATTGACTATGGAGGGTCGGAAATTTTGCTCACCTTGGAAAGTATGATACTTAAAGCAAGTTTAGTATCAACAGGGGGGAATGTAGGGTTCTCAAAATTCCCACATTCCCCAAAATTTATGGATAAAGGGACCCTGTTTGGACAAGTTATTAAAAAGGGTACCCGAAAGAAAATGGCTTCTGAAACCTCGTGACCGAGGCCAGCAGGATTTTAGAAAGCAAGGCCCTGCAAAAGGCAGGCCCAATCAAATCCTGAAACAAAACCTAATATGCATGGATCTGTGTGAAAGACTTTGTCATTTTTTCTAAAGCCAGACAGCTAGGTAAACACAGAACATGCATCTTTCATCTCGAAACAGCTAACTCAGGATAGGCGTAATCTTGAGGCCATTAACCGTTTTGCATACATAATCGTTAACCGCTCAAAGGAGCCACCAAGCCAGGAAAGACGATTAAACATTCATAAATGACAAACAGCCAGGATATTGAAGCCGTTAAAACCAGGAGACAACTGCCCCAAAAGCCGTTAAGGTGAATGACTGTAAACACTTTAGACGAGCCCGCCAAAAATTAAACAAAGAACTGACCTGATTTGGCATGCAGATAAGGGAATGGAGGACCTGTATAATTGTAGGCCCACTGGTAGATGAGGAATGCACTCAGGGTACGTTGAAGAATACAGCCAAACAGCAAGATCGAGGTTTCAGCACGGCAGAAGAGGGCCAGCCATCGGGGTACATTGAGGAATAGAGCCAAATAGCAAGTTCGAGGAAATAACTGAGGACAATTAGGCTGCAACCACAGCCTTACACGACTGAGCCGACCCCGAAGGCCACCAACCGAGCCCAGCCGCAACGAAATCCAATGACTACCGCCAGAAGAATAACCATCCTGCAAGGTAAAGTACCCAATAAAGACTTTACTCTGCAAACTGAGGGAAAAGGGGGTACTTTACCCGGCCGACTCCACCGCCGCACCCTGGGACCACGTGACGACGGCAGGCCCCAAAGGACACAAAGAGTGAACCCCAAAACCACAACCAGCTTGATCGACAGGTTTCGAATTGTCAAGGAAACCCCGTTGGTGAGCATAAATCCCTGGCCCCTCTTAGCTCAATCTAGTTAGGTATTGGGGGTGGGACAAGGGTAGGGGGATTATTAATGTGATTATTCCCTCGTTGTGCTGTGTGTTCCCCATTCCCAACTAAGTATAACTTTGTATGCCTGTAATTATTTTAGTGATTTTTTTTCCAGTATTGTATTATTGTTGCGCCTTTTAATAAAATTATGGTTTTCTTGTACCAAACCAATTGTCTACTCTATTTCTGTATCGCCACCTGTACCTAAGTCCGGTGTCTAGAACCCAGGGGTGTGGGAGCGATTCGAACCGCTCAGAGGCAGTCAGGGGCGGAGCTGACTGGGCACACGCCACCCCCTACACTGCACTGAAGTGCCAGGCTAGATTATCTCAAGTCTCTGGAGTGGGGATTGAACCCATGGTTTCCTGACTCAATGGCAAGAGTGCTACCACTGAACCAATGCTAACACCTTATATATGACTTTTGAATTTGCTTTAGTGAACTTTAAATAAAATTTTATTTTAAAGTCTGATAGATGGAAATCAGTCCTAAAAAGACAACAGAATATGATGGTGTAAGGAGAAGTGGGTTAAGGGTAGGGGATAGAGAAAGGAGTAACAGATAGTGACATAGAAATTCGGGTGGTTTGCACCACCCATTACTTCCATGAAATAGCAAAAAAACAGCAGCCAGCACTCTTCCGCCAGCTGGTGGCAGGTCCCATGGCGGGTACCATTTTGCAAGTGTCGGTAGTGCTGCCGGTAAACACGATTGCCATAGGGATTTAAATGACCGAGATCATGACATCAGTGAGTGTGCAATGCTCACTTGATGCCCAATCTGCAGTATTCGTTCTTGCCATTGAACTTACCGGCATGTCTAAACAATAATAGGGAGAGCAGACATCCAACAGGAAGGAGACTCCAGCAATGATATTTAAAGGGATCATCAGCAATCAGTTGCACCTGACATGTTTCTGCAGTTTGAGTGGCTGAGTGCTACTTTCTGCAACTCCAACAGCTTTCTTTACTTATTTCAAGGTTCTTTGGTAACAGGGAGTGCTGTTGCAAGTGAAGAACTCCCTCATTATTTTTTGAAGGCTTCTGCTCACAACACTTGCTCACAGTCATGGGGGCTGTACTGGCAGTCGACCTCGCCCTCCAGGATCTACAGGAGAGGGAGCGGCAGCAGTGAGGAAGACAGGAACATGCATGCAGAAGGAGGAGGAGGAGGGTCATGAGGGCTCTCAAAAGGAGGCCATAACCACCTAGCATCTTCCGACAACACTTTTCCCACCTCCAATTAAATTAGGAGCAGTATCTTATAAGGCTATGCTTCACCAAGGAGGTGGTCACAGTTCTCTGCCACCTCCTGCAACTAGACCTGCAGCCTCAGAGCAGGGCGACCAATCACTCCCAGTGTCAGTCAAGGTCACCGTGGCCCTCAGTTTCTTTGCCAGTGGATCCTTCCAGTCTGCAGCAGGAGACATAGCTAGCATCTTGCAGTTCGCCGTCCATCGCTGCATCCGAGAGGTCACTGAGACTTTCTACACCGGGAGAAGGGACTTTGTTTTCTTCTCTCTGAGCAGAGAGAAGCAGGACGAGCACGCATGTGGCTTTGCCAGGATGGCGGGCTTCCCAATGGTGCAGAGCGCCATCGACTGCACACATGTGGCTTTGCAGGCGCTGCATAATAATCCTGAGACATTCTGTAACCGCAAAGGCTACCACTCATTTAGTGCAGTTGGTGTGCGACCACGCACAGCGAATCCTCAATGTCAATGCCTGCTATCCTGGCAGCAGCCATGATGCCTTCATGCTGCGCCAGTCCGGTGTGCCAGCAATCTCAGAGCCACCGCAGCAAACTCAAGGGTGGCTGCTCAGAGACAGGGGGTATCCGCTCTCCACCTGGCTCATGACTCCCCTCCGCAACCCCAACACTCGTGCCCAGCACTCATATAATAAAAGCCATGCCTCCACCAGGATTATCATCGAGAAGACCATTGGGATACTGAAGCAACAGTTCCGCTGCCTTGACCGCTTGGGAGGAGCCCTCCAGTACTTTTCAGATCAGGTGTCCAATTTTGAGGTGGTCTGCTGCATGTTCCAGAACTTGGCCATCTTGATGGCGCAGCCCTTGCCACCAGGGATTGAGCCACCACCTCAGGAGAAGGACCTGGATGTGGAGCAAGAGGAAGAGGATGGAGGGAGGAGGCAGGCACCAACTTGTCCATCCAGACAGGCTGTCCATGAGTGGCTCATCAGACTACGATTCGAATGAATGAGCCCACAGATCCCTGTTGCTCACCACATCCCCATCATACCATGTCTGTTTCATGGAATATCACAGCATTCTCCTAGGCACAAATTGAAATGAAAGACACCACAAAAGATTCCATACAAAATTAATACATTTATCAATAATCACAGCACACATATTTACAATAATACTATTAACTAATCACCCTTGTGCAAATTTAATAACTCTGAGGGGGCGGGTTTGGAGGCGAACCTGTCGCAAAAATCGGAGAAATTGGGGGCTGGCTGCGAACCTGCCTCCATCCCACCTCCACGCAACTTTGGGAAGTATCAGGTCAGCCATTCCTGAACTGACCCAACACCAAATGGCGGGAGAGGCAGTTAAAGCAGTTAACAGGTCTTTAACTGCCTGGATAATCCTATTTTAAAGGGCTGATCTGATTTTGGAGGTTTTCACCATTCTGTCCGCTTTCATAACAACATGTCAGGTGAATCGAGCCGGGTTGAGTGAGGACCTGAATTGTTGCCAGCTGCTCGAGCAGCTTAAAAGGTCCTGCAATCTCTCATTCTTTCACATGCCACAACTTAGTGGTTTGATGTTTGGGAGACATTTTGCAGCTCAACTAACCTTGTGAGTGTTGAGTCTGAAATCCATCTGCTGTGTGACCTCCTTGGAAGACCCTCTGGCCACTTTGTCTGAGTGCACACAACCTCCATTCCTCGACTGAGATATATACCAGCGGTATGAGGACCATTTATATCCTCTCATCCTGGTCATCAGATTTGGAGGAACAGCAGCCGCGGCAGCAGCAGAACCAAGTACCGCAGCAGCGCCAACAACAGGAGCGCCAACCTTCTCCTCAGCCACCTTTTCCCTCCTCTTCTTCTCCCCCCCTCATTCTCAGTGGTGCCCTTGGGGACAGGTTGCTCAGCTGCTTGCTGATTATCTGAAAGTAGAAAGGCAAAAGGGTTATGGTGATGAGAGTGGGGGAAGCCAGAAATGCAAGCTGTAAGATTCGCGAAATTTTCATTGATTAATCACGCAGGAAAATAGGGTTAATAAAACAGCTTTATTGACCAAAAGAAGCTTATACAGAGAAACTTTTGATAAAAGGGCACACAAAATGGCCGCCAGACCTCGTGACCAGCTTCTGGGACCATCTGAATTTCTGTTACTGCAAGCCAGACAGGCTTGTGGATTGAGGACATTAAAAGCCCGCGAAAACCAGTTTCGGGAAGCCGAAACTCTTGGAACTGAGCATACATATTGATTAGATTATAAGTACAGGACAGATTTGGGTGGCAGGATGAGACCCATCAGGAAATGGGCGGGCAATTGAACGAACGCTTAAGCCCATTACACTGTACAAAGAGAAGCCGTTTAACAGCCATCCAGGGCAATCTCCAGACCGATCAATATACAAACCAAGTTACGGTAACAAAGCAAAGACATTATCGGCCCAGGAAGGCCAGTTCAGCTATCACCGACTCCCGTTATGAAGACAAAACACCCCTGCAGAGAGTTCTGCCCGCCAAAATTATTACAAAGACAGGACTATGATTTGGCGGGAGATAAGAATGTTCCAAAAAGGTATAACTGTGGATTGAAAAAGTCCATCAGGAGCACTTCGGTGTAGTGTATGTACCCGTCTACCTTTAAGAGAACTATTGTATGTAACCGTCCACCTTTAAGAGAACTATTTTAGGTGTAGCACTACTTTATCCTGGCTGCTGTATACTGTAATACCGACGGTGACCACACCGGTATATAAGTGCTGTGGCAGAATTTATTGGGCAGATTCGCCCTGACCTTCGAATAGTAAAGTCCTGTTTAAGTTACTCTTGTAGTCTGTGTATTACTTCGCTATACAACCCACAGACTTTACAGTGGCGACGAGTTCGATCTTACCCTGCGGCAACAATACTTCTGAAGAAGTAAACGAGCGTCGAGAAGAGGCACCCGCCCTCGTCGTTTTGCTGAGAGAAAACTCGAGTCTGCAGACCAAGAAAGGAGGAAGATTTCAAACACGAAGTCTTCCATCAGCAACAGGCACGGATTGTCCCTTCTGCCACGGTGGTGAGTGAGCCGATCAACACGAGAAGCAAGTCGGCCACGGTGACTGTGAGTAAAGGGAAAATAGAAACAAATAAACGGAGGATAAGGGCGGTGCACTCGACCACGGTCGAGGGGGAAAGGAGCCGGACAGAAGTCGGGCCCAGAGGCGCTGAGACTGGGGCAGCGTGGAGCAGAAGCCGCGGTACAAGCGGGCTGGGGAGCGTCGTGAGACGACTAGACCGCGACGGCGAAAAAGGCCGGACAAATACCGCGACCACGAGGCGCTGCGACCGGGATCGTAAGGCGCGGGAAGATATAAACATAAATAAGCCACGGAGAACTCAGCCACAGCCGGGGAGGAAAGCACCGGACTGCGAGAAGCTGGGAGGCGCGATTGGGGTGAAAAAGGCCAGACAGTGACTGAGGCCACGAATCGCTGCGACCAGATCGTAAGGCGCGGGAAGAGATAAAAATAAATAAACCGCGGAGAACGCAGCCGCAGCCGGGGAGGAAGCACCGGACTGCGAGAGGCTGGGAGGAGCGATTGGGTGAAAAAGGTCGGACAGTGACCGAGGCCACGAAGCGCTGCGACCGGGATCGTAAGGCGCGGGAAGAGATAAAATAAATAAATCGCGGAGAACTCAGCCGCAGCCGGGGAGGGAAGCACCGGACTGCGAGAGGGCTGGGAGGCACGATTGAGAGCCGCGTGAGCGGGAGAGACAGAGCCCGAGCGAGAGCCGCGCGAACGGGAGAGACAGAGCCCAAGAGAGAGCGAGCGAGAGCCGCGCGAGCGGGAGAGACAGAGCCCGAGGAAGACTGAGCGAGATCCAGCCAGCGGCTGAGACCGTTCGCCGTCAACGGGTTGTACCCAGAGCCGGTTGCCTGGCCGAGAGAAGGGAACGCGCTGAAGCCGAAGCGCAGGCTGCGAACCCCGGAAGCCAGCGGCCGTCGCCCGAGGGAAAAGCTTACCCCTCCTGCCAGGGGAAGAAAAGCGGGAACCGCCATCTTGAAAGTGGGCGGGGAAAGAAGATAAGCGCGGGAAACCGCGGGAAGCCGCCAGTAGGCGGAGAAAAAGGCAGAAGCGGGAACGGCCATTTTGAAAGGGGCGGGGAAAGAAGATAAGCGCGGGGAAACCGCCATCTTGGGAAAAAAAAAAAGAGTTAAAGAAATATTTCGATGTTGTTTATCAGGGAGGTGAAGATGCCTAAGCATGGTAACGTCAATGATTTCGATTCCGAGGTAGAAGATTGGGCCACGTATGTAGAACGCATTGAGATATATTGTGAGGCCAATAAAATAGAGGATGATGATAAAGCTATAACCTTGCTAAACTCGATGGGGGCGAAGACATACGGGCTATTGAAGCATCTTCTAGCACCAGTTAAACCGACGGATCAAACCTTCGATAATATTGTTGCTGTTCTGAAGGATCACTTGAACCCCACACCGCTGATGTTGGCGGAACGATTCAAATTTTATGCGAGAACGCAACGGAAAGAGGAAAGCAACGCGGAATGCTTGGTCGAACTGCGTAGGCTAGCGAAATACTGCCAGTTTGGAGGAAATCTGACAGAGGCATTGCGAGGCAAGTTCGTGTGCGGGTTGTCGAAGGAAGGAACGCAAAAGCGACTGCTCGAAGAGAACGACCTTACACTGGATAGGGCTGTCCTTATTGCAGCATCACACGAAGCCGCAGCGAAAGGAACTGCGGAAATGCAGCTGAAGGCAGCGGTCCTCAGTGTGGATCAAATTACTTCGGGTGCAACGAAATGTTATCGTTGTGGGAAGACAACACACGACCAGAACCAATGCTGGTTTCAAAACCAGGACTGTTGGAAATGTGGCAAACTGGGTCACATAGCCAAAGTATGCCGGTCAGGGAAGAAGACCAACAACCAAAAAAAAAAGCCATCACAGGAAAAGTACAACAAAGTACACAAGGTGGTTGAGAAGAGTTCAGATGAACAGAATTCGGATTCAGACCCAAGCGGCCAGGAACTGGGTAGTCTGAGAATTCATAATGTGAGTAAGGAAGCTGACCTACAAACTATCTGGGTCATGCTAAAAATAGCCGGAGTCCAAGTGAGAATGGAATTGGACACTGGATCAGCCCTATCAGTCATAAATCGAAGGGATTACAACCGGCTATTCTCACATATACCCTTGAGAGATACCAAGTTCGTATTGCAGACATACACGGGGCATAAAGTATACCCCATGGGAAAGATAAGAGTCAAGGTGAGAGACAGGGGCAAAGAACACCCCGGAATGGACTTATACGTACTACCTGAGGGAGGACCACCACTTCTAGGACGGGAGTGGATCAAGAAAATAGACATGGAATGGCACTACCTAAAAGCAATAACGAGTGAGGACTCGGGGCAGACAATCAGCTCAGACTCTGAAACGGATGACGATAAGACCAGCCCAAGCATGAAAGACAAGTCTAAAATGAACTTGCTGACTAAGGTTGGTAGAACGAATGTGGGCATAAAGGCTTATGCTCCAGAGGAGAACAAAGTTTCAGAACAGAATTCCTCTGAACAACAACAACATGGCTTGACAGAGAATTCTGAGTCTGTTCAAGTTACAGACATATATATTACTGAGGAACATCGAGCTCGAACGCAAACTTATTTCAGATTACGACAGCAATTAGAACAATTGAATTGCCGTCTCGAGCAAGAGATTAAAGCAATGAAAAAGTTCTATGATACCGAATGGGAGAATCTGCAAAGACAACAGAAGCAGCTGGGGAAGAAAAGGGAGCAGGAGCACACAAACCGTCTGCACGAGGAGGCCAAACGAATCAAAGCTGATTCGGCTTCTGAAGGGGCGTGCTCCAATCCGGTGGAACAAGATGTGCCGCAACTGAAGGCGCTGGTTAGCAGGTTGCAGGCAGAAAAAGCTGAGTTGGTCGACGTGACTTCCGAGCTCCAACTGAAGTTGGGTGCAGCATCACCGGACGATTCATTTGTGGAAATTCGAATGATGGGGGCTGCGGATGATGGCGAAGTAGAAGCAGCAAAGGAGCCCCAGGACAAGGTTCTAAACAGCCCTGCAGCTAATGGAAAAGGGATGAGGACAGAAGAGTTAACAGTCAGCCAACTCCTCCAGGGCAAGGTTATAAACAGCCCTGTAGTTAATGGAAAAGGGATGATGGCAGAAGAGTTAACAGTCAGCCAACTCATTCATATGCTGAGGGATAAAACTCTAAAATGGGAAAAACTTAAATACGAGCCTCAATCTTCAAAGGGAAGGGAGCTCTCAAAAGTCATTGGAAGAGCTGAGGTGGCAACCCAGACTGAGAAGTCTGCAGCAGAACAGCCCTTGGATGCCAAAAGTACGCTGACGCACGGCAATGTAGAACAACAGAATACTGAAACAGCTACTTCAGTAGAGGGATTGAATAGTCCGATCAATCAATCTCCGAATGAAGTTGAAGTGTTGAAATCACAAATGAGGTCATTAGTAAAAGACTTGCAGGAAGCCCAGAAAAAGCGGGATGAATCTGAACGCATGATGAAGTCTCTTCAGGACAGATGTCGGGATTTGGAACAAAAGTCGGCTAACGTCCAGCTGGGTAAGGAGGAAATAGAAGACCCTCTCGCTGGACGACACCGAATATTACCATGATCTATTGAGTGACACTGAATATTACAAGGACCTGGTCTGCCCAGCTTGTGCCGAGAACTCCCAAAGTGCCGAAATCAGGATGAATCACTTAAAGTCTAAGGAACATAGGGAGATGGTGGCGTTACAGCTGGCAGCTGACAATGGAGCCCCGAGAGTCTCCAAGAAGCAAAAAAGGAAAAGACGAAGCAGAAGATGATAACCATCTGAACCATTATTACCTCTACCCGATCACACACGTGGTCCCCCGAACGGAGCCAAATCAGTTGGAAAGTAGGAAAATTTCCCAAGGCAATCCAACTGTTTTTTTTTGTTGTTTTAAAAAGTCAGCAATGCTGGTTCAGAAGTGATGGAAGTAAAGCTGTTAAGTCTAGGGAAGGACTATGGGATGAGTCCCTCTAGCAAGGTGACCCAACTACACCACGGAGGCGTGGTCCGGACCGAGTCAAGAAGATCAGAGACTGAATCTGTGAACTGTTTCCCGCAGAGACTGAATCTGTGAACTGTTTCCGCAGAGACTACCTCTGTGAACTGTTGTAACATGAAGTTGGATATGTTATGATGTTATGTTAATGGGGAATAAGTATGTTGTAAGCTAAAAAGGGAGGATTGTAGTGTATGTAACTGTTCTACCTTTAAGAGAACTATTGTATGTAACCGTCCACCTTTAAGAGAACTATTTTAGGTGTGGCACTACTTTATCCTGGCTGCTGTATACTGTAATACCGACGGTGACCACACCGGTATATAAGTGCTGTGGCAGAATTTATTGGGCAGATTCGCCCTGACCTTCGAGTAGTAAAGTCCTGTTTAAGTTACTCTTGTAGTCTGTGTATTACTTCGCTATACAACCCACAGACTTTACATTCGGTTCGGACCTTCGGAACAATTTTGGTTCGGAACGTGTTCAGTGTTCGGCCAAGCAAGGCCCGGCCACGACGAGAAGACGACGAGAAGAATTCGGCTTGGAAGCCAGCTCGGCCAGGCAAGGCCCGGCCATGACAGGAAGACAACGAGGGAGGCCCGGGTACTTTTGTCGGGAGATCATCGACGACCCAGGCCGGAGAAGAAGACACTCAGGTCCCGGAGCCCAGGATCCAGTTCTTCAACATCACATCGGTAACGGATTCATCCGTGTGCATCCAGTTCTTAAAAATCACATCGCAAACGGATCCATCCGTGGCGCGCGCTCACCAAGGCTGTACCGGCTACCTACATCGCAGGAGAACCAAGAGGAAAACAAGCTGCGCCAGAAGCTTCCAAACCCAAGTGACGACGGAAAGCTGTGTCGAAAGGCTGCAAAGCCTTTTTCGCAATTCTTAAAGTGGTGAGCATGATCCCGAGTCCCTCAAATCGAAACTTAGTTAGGTTTAGGGGAGGGGGTTAAGGGTAATTGTAATGTGTTACCCCTTTTACGATGTGCCATGTGTTCCCCATTTCTATAGAGTTAAGTTTATAGATGTGTGCATGCTTGTAGTTGCTTTAATCTGTGCATATGACATGTATTTTATAATGCTGCAAACTGTTCAATAAAGGCATCCATTTCGTGCTATTCGACCTGGTCTATTGAGTTTTTCTGCACTACGGCTCCCTGCACCTAAGTCCAAGGTCTAGAACCGTAGGGGCGAGTGGGTCGAACCACTCACGGGTAATTATTGCAAGAAGCCTGGCAGGAGACCAGAGCGAGCAAGAGAAACCCCCTACAAAGCGTACAGCATGAGTAGCTTGAAAGTGAGAAAAGATTGTGGGCTGGGGGGGAAGTGGGACGTGGGAAGAAGGATTAGGAATGAGCATACTGTTGTTGTCCCCAGTGGGTTCAACCTCGCCAGTGGCCACAGCCTCTTCGACATGGTGCCCAATGATGTGCAGTACTCCCTCCTCGAGCTGGCTTAGTTGTTGAATGTCCGCCTGGCACCTGTCTGCCTGCTCCTGCTCACGGCGATTATGTGCAACCTTGGTCTGCAAGAGAAAGAGAAGTGTTGAGTGAGTTTAGTGCAATGTGTTTGGATGATGTTCCTGCCATAGTTGAATAGCAGTGTGCAAGGTGTGAGATGTGGGTGAGTGTGGGTAGAGATTGTTGCTTTGTGAGTGCTGGGGTGTGTTGCATTGAGCAGTGTGTGAGGCTTGTGGTGCAGATGGTGGTATGTGGCATTTACTGATGCCTGCACTCGCCCTGACCACCCATGGGAGGTTGTTAAACTTCTTCCAAGCGTAGGTCCCTTGCAGTCAGAATCAGGGGAATTTATAATGGAGAACAAAGAAATGGCAGACCAATTAAATACATACTTTGGTTCTGTCTTCACAAAGGAGGACACAAATAACCTCCCAGAGATGTCGGGAATATAGGGTCTAATGAGAGGGAGGAACTGAGTGAAATCAGTATTTGTAGGGAAATGGTGTTAGGGAAATTGACAGGATTGAAGGCTGATAATCTACATCCCAGGGTACTTAAGGAAGTGGCCCTAGAAATAGTAGATGCATTGCTGGTCATCTTCCAAAAATCTATAGACTCTGGAACAGTTCCCATGGATTGGAGGTTAGCTAATGTAACCCCACTATTTAAAAAGGGTGATAGAGAGAAAAGCGAGGAATTATAGATCGGTAAGCCTGACATCGGTAGTGGGGAAAATGCTGGAGTCCATTATAAAAGATGTAATAGCAGAGCACTTGGAAAACAGTGACAGGATCGGACAAAGTCAACATGGATTTACAAAAGGTAAATCATGCTTGACTAATCTACTGGAATTTTTTAAGGATGTAACTGGTAGAATAGATAAGGGAGAACCAGTGGATGTGGGGTATTTGGACTTTCTGAAGGCTTTCGATAAGGTCCCGCATAAGAGATTAGCGTGCAAAGTTAAAGCACATGGGATTGGGTGTAAGGTAAGGTCATTGAATGGTGGAGCAGGCTCCAGAGGCCGAATGGCCTACTCCTGTTCCGATCTTCTATGTTTCTATGTTTCTAGGTACTGACTTGGATAGAGAACTGGTTGGCAGACAGGAAGGAAAGAGTTGGAATAAATGGGTCTTTTTCCGAGTGGCAGGCAGTGACTAGTGGGGTACCGCAGGGATCGGTCCTAGGATCCCAGCTATTCACAATATATATTAATGATCTAGACAAGGGAACAAGATGTAATATCTCCAAGTTTGCAGATGACACAAAGCTGGGTGGGCATGTGTGCTGTGAGGAGGATGCCGAGAAACTCCAGTATGATTTGGACAGGTTGGGTGATTGGGCAGGTGCATGGCAGATGCAGTATAATGTGGATAAATGCGAGGTTATCCACTTTGGTGGCAAAAACAAGAAGTAGATTATTAGCTGAACGGCAATAGATTGGGAAAAGGGGAAGTGCAACGAGACCTGGGTCTCCTTGTGCACCAGTTGCTGAAGGTAAGCATGCAGGTGCAGCAGGCGGTTAAGAAGGCAAATGGTATGTTGGCCTTCATAGTGAGAGGATTCGAGTACAGGAGCAAGGATGTTTTGCTGCAGTTGTACAGGGCCTTGGTGAGACCACACCTTGAGTATTGTGTGCAGTTTTGGTTGCCTTATCTGAGGAAGGATGTTCTTGCCATGGAGGGAGTGCAGCGAAGATTCACCAGACTGATACCTGGGATGGCAGGAATAACTTATGAAGAGAGATTGGTCGATTGGGCTTGTATTCGCTACAGTTTAGAAGAATGAGAGGGGATCTCATTGAAACTTATAAATTTCTAACAGGACTAGACAGACTAGATGCAGGAAGGATGTTCCCGATGGCGGGGGAGTCCAGAACCAGGGGTCACAGTCTAAGAATAAGGGGTAAGCCATTTAGGACTAGGATGAGGAGGAATTTCTTCACCCAGGGAGTGGTGTACCTGTGGACTTCTCTACCACACAAGGCAGTTTTGGCCAATTCAATAAATATATTCAAGAAGGAGTTAGATACATTTCTTAAAGCTAAAGGGATCAAGGGATATGAGGAGAAAGCAAGGACAGGGTACTGAATTTGGATGATCAGCCATGATCTCATTAAATGGCGGAACAGGCTCGAGGAGCCAAATGGCCTACTCCTGCTCCTACCTTCTATGTTTCCTGCGCTGGGTGTGTGTCCTGGGGACTACAGTGCTGGCCGTGACATGGTCTGTGATCTCACACCACATGGTCTGGGATGTGTGTGGCGAGGGCCTCCTGCCAGTTTACGGGTATAAGACCAACAGCCTTCT
Organism: Somniosus microcephalus; assembly: GCF_052327205.1. Taxonomy (NCBI): domain Eukaryota; kingdom Metazoa; phylum Chordata; class Chondrichthyes; order Squaliformes; family Somniosidae; genus Somniosus; species Somniosus microcephalus. The sequence continues at coordinate 168,952,631 of NC_140988.1, forward strand.
CTCCACCATGAATATCAATGCCTGAAGAGCTTCATCGGAGAACCTACGAGCTCTCTCCCTCAGTCTAGGTTCTGCTGTCATGATTTGTAACTGTCAATTGCTTGTCATTAAGCTTGTTCAGTTTGCTGTTGGGGCAGCCGACGACCCAACCACCCTGACAATGAGGCACTGCAGCATTATTGCACCTCCACTTTAAGCCGTGGTAAAAGCCTGTGAGTTAGGCTGGCCCCGATATTGGTCCATCTGTTGAGTGTAAAGACTATGGGCTAGAAATGATAAAATGGCGGCAGCCGCTCTTTCGCCAGCTGGTGGCGGGTTCCGCGGCAGCCACCATATTCATGTGCCCCTTTGCGTTACTGGTAACTGGTAGCACCCTGAGAGAAAAAATGGCGGCTTGGTGACATCAGTTGGCGTGCAACACCAACTTAACGTCACCAATGCGAACTTCGACACTAATGCTGAATTCAGCACTGGGTCTTAAGCAAGCTGACAGTGGCAATGTCTGCACCTCTTAAAGGGACACACACATCGTTAGGTAAGTTTGAATGTAAGGTTTTGGACTGTTTTTTAAATTTTATTGACGTGGTGGCTTGCTGGAATAGATGTGAAAAGTTTTTTTAAGTGTGGAGAGATTTCTGCTGGACACTTGCAAGGGCTCGGATGGCAAATGAAGGTCTTTGAGAAGACAGAACAGAGATGCTGCCTGACCTGCTGAGTATTTCCAGCATTTTATGCTGTCATTTCACATTTCCAGCATCCGCTTGCAGAGGGAAGAGGAAGGCACAGAAGAGGAGGAAACAAAAGAGGAGGAAGCAGAAGGAAGGATACAACCCAGACAGGCCCTTTCTGGCTAGAATGTCAGGATGGAATCATCTCCCTGAGAGCCCAGTGACCACAATCACAATTCCCCTTTCAACATTCGTCCCACACCTTACCTTCCATCTGTTGCTGACCATCATAATGTCCTCTTAGCCACAATGCTGAAATAAAAGCCACCACAAAGCAAACTTTCCAATCCATCTGTATACATCTAGCCATCCAAAGTGACATCAAGAAATCAACTCATCACCCGTAAGCATTCTCTTAGTGACTGTCTTGTGTGTGCTGTTGCCGATCCTACTGATGTCATGCAGTGTTACCCCAGTGGCTGCTGCATGGCTGGTGGAAGGCTGTTGCCTTTCAGTGGGGTCACTGCGAATGGCCTTGCTGGTTGACCTTGAGGAGCTGGTGGCTAGGAGTGTCAAATCAATTTCTTCTGTTCTTGTTCTTCTTCACTCTCCTTTCCCTCTTCTTGGTCAACCAATGGCTGGGCAAGCTGGATTTCTTGGGTGTGTGAAATGAGGAAGGCACAAGGGTGGAGTTGTGGTGACAGAAGGGCAGAAAAGCATGAGGTACATGCCAGAAGGACGATAACGTATGAGGATACCAGCATTTTGTAACCTTTAAGCCTGACTGCTGGCCAAGGGATCAGCCATGCCCCTGCCAAGAATGGCATGCATAGTCTCCTCCAAGGGGGTGAGGTGAGGTGAGGCTAGGAATGGGAGATGTGCAGATTGGTGCAGGCTGTTGGTAGGTGAGGGATTGGGGGTCATGCAATGAGCAGTGTGTGACACTGTGGTGCAATCAGTAGGCGACGTCTTTTGAAGATGCATTCACTGGCCTTGACCAGTGATAGAAATATAGAAACATAGAAGATAGGAGTAGGCCATTCGGCCCCTCGAGCATGCTCCGCCATTCAATGAGATCATGGCTGATCATCCAAATTCAGTACCCTGTCCCTGCCTTCTCCCCAAATCCCTTGATCCCTTTAGCCTTAAGAAATATATCCAACTCCTTCTTGAATATATTTAATGAACTGGCCTCCACCGCCCTCTGTGGCAGAAAATTCCACAGGTTCACCACTCTCTGGGTGAAGAAATCCCTCCTCATCTCAGTCCTAAATGGCTTACCCCTTATCCTTAGACTTTGACCCCTGGTTCTGGACTCCCCCGGCCATCGGGAACATCCTTCCTGCATCTAGTCTGTCCAGGCCTGACAGAATTTTATAGGTTTCGATGAGATCCCCTCTCAATCTTCTAAACTCCAGTGAGTATAAGCCCAATCGACACAATCTCTCCTCATACGTCATTCCTGCCATCCCAGGTATCAGCCTGGTGAATCTTCGCTGCACTCCTTCCATGGCAAGTACATCCTTCCTCAGATAAGGTGACCAAAACTGCACACAATACTCAAGGTGTGGTCTCACCAAGGCCCTGTACAACTGCAGCAAGACATCCTTGTTCCTGTACTCGAACCCTCTTGCTACGAAGGCCAACATACCATTTGCCTTCTTAACCGCCTGCTGCACCTGCATGCTTACCTTCAGCGACTGGTGCACAAGAACACCCAGGTCTCTTTGCACTTCCCCTTCTCCCAATCTATTGCCATTCAAATAATAATCTGCCTTCCTGTTTTTGCCACCAAAGTGGATAACCTCACATTTATCCACATTATAGGGCATTTGCCATGTTTCTGCCCAATCACCCAACCTGTCCAAATTGTACTGGAGTTTCACGACATCCTCCTCACAGCATACCCTCCCACCCAGCTTTGTGTCATCTGCAAATTTGGAGATATTACATCCAATTCCCTTGTCCAGATCATTAATATATATTGTGAACAGCTGGGGTCCAAGGACCGATCCTTGCGGTACCCCACTAGTCACTGCCTGCCACTCAGAAAACGACCTGTTTATTCCAACTCTTTGCTTTCTGTCTGCCAACCAGTTCTCTAACCAAGTCAATACCTTGCCCCAATCTCATGTGCCTTAACTTTACATGCTAATCTCTTATGCGGGACCTTATCGAAAGCCTTCTGAAAGTCCAAGTACACCACATCCACTGGTTCTCCCTTATCTATTTTACCAGTTACATCCTCAAAAAATTCCAGTAGATTAGTCAAGCACGATTTACCTTTTGTAAATCCATGTTGACTTTGTCCGATCCTGTCACTGCTTTCCAAGTGCTCTGCTACTACATCTTTTATAATGGATTCTAGCATTTTCCCCACTACCGATGTCAGGCTTACCAGTCTATAATTCCCCGCTTTTTCTCTACCACCGTTTTTGAATAGTGGGGTAACATTAGCTACCCTCCAATTCATGGGTACTGTTCCAGAATCTATCGAGTTCTGGAAGATGACCAGCAATGCATCTACTATCTCCAGGGCCACTTCCTTAAGTACCCTAGGATGTAGATTATCAGGCCCTGGGGATTTATCGGCCTTTAATCTTGTCAACTTCCCCAACACCATTTCCCTACAAATACTGATTTATTTCAGTTCCTCCCTCTCATTAGTCCCTATGTTCCCCGACATCTCTGGGAGGTTATTTGTGTCCTCCTTTGTGAAGACAGAACCAAAATATGTATGTAGTTGGTCTGCCATTTCTTTGTTCCCCATTATAAATTCCCCTGATTCTGACTGTAAGGGACCTACGCTTGACTTCACCAATCTTTTTCTCTTCACATATCTATAAAAGCTTTTACAGTCAATTTTTATGTTCCCTGCAAGCTTACTTTTATAATCTATTTTCCCCCTCTTAATTAATCTCTTTGTCCTCCTTTGCTGAATCCTAAACTGCTCCCAATCCTCAGGTTTGCTGCTTTTTTTGGCCAATTTATATGTCCTCTCTTTGGATTTTATGTTATCCCTAATTTCCCTTGTTAGCCACGGTTGAGTCACCTTTTTTGATTTATTTTTATGCCAAACTGGGATAAACAAATTTTGTAGTTCATCCATATGGTCTTTGAATGTTTGCCATTGCCTCTCCACCGTCAACCCTTTGAGTGACATTACCCGATCAATCCTACCCAACTCGCGTCTCATACCAGCATAGTTCCCTTTATTTAAATTCAGGACCTTAGTCTCTGAGTCAACTACTTCACTCTCCATCTTAATGAAGAATTCTATCATATTATGATCGCTCCGACCCAAGGGGCCTCGCACAACAAGATTGCTAATTAATCCTTTCTCATTGCATAATACCCAGTCTAAGATGGCCTGATCCCCAGTTGGTTCCTCGACATATTGGTCTAGGAAACCATCCCGTATACACTCCAGGAATTCTTCCTCTACAGTATTGTTACTAATTTGGTTAGCCCAATCTATATGTAGATTAAAGTCACCCATGATGACTGCTGTGCCCTTATTGCACGCTTCTCTAATTTCCCTTTTAATGCCATCCCGAACCTCTGCATTACTGTTTGGGGGTCTATACACCACTCCCACTAATGTTTTCTGCCCTTTGGTATTTCTCAGTTCTACCCATACAGATTCCACATCATCAGAGCTGATATCTTTCCTTACAATTGTGTAAATCCCCTCTTTAACCAGCAATGCTACCCCACCTCCTTTTCCTTTTTGCCTATCTTTCCTGAATATTGAACACCCCTGGATGTTGAGTTCCCAGCCTTGGTCCCCCTGGAGCCATGTTTCCGTAATCCCAATCATATCATATTCATTTACCTCTATTTGCGCTGCCAATTCATCCACCTTATTACGAATGCTCCTTGCAATAAGACACAAAGGGCTGAAAATTCAGTAGGGTTAGCGCCCATTTTGCGGCGCTAGAGGGCCTAGCGCCGCAATGATAGCCGTTTCTGAAATTCACTTCGGCGCTGCCATCGGCGTTAGCCGGTTGCGCTGCGCCGGCACCGATGACGTCATCGGTGTGCGCAGCGTCCCGGTTGCCATGGCAACGCGCCCGAACGCCGAAATTCAGTTGCGGCCGCCTCGCCCGTGGCAGCCGCAACTAAAACTCTGGCAACCGAGTCTTACACAAGTTAGCACCGGCGCATTAAGGTCGCACGGCGGCCGGTCGCTTTCCCGCCGGCCGCCTGCCCGCACCTCCCTCCCCGGACTCCTCCACCCCCCCCCCCGCGGAACAGATGCGTCTGGCCTGCAAGCCCGGCACTTGTCCGAGGTGCCGGGCTCATTTTTGAAAAAATCAAACGGCCAGCGATCGGGTGAAGGCAGCGCCTCCTTAACGGGAGGAGGAGGCCTGCACTTCCCCAGCCTGCCGCACCGCATCGGGTGCCGCAGCGCCGGATTAGCACCGCAATGCGGCACTCAGCGCCCATTGGGAGGCACTCACGCCCGCCAGTAGCGCCGGCAGCCGTCTGGGCGCGGCGCTACTGAATTTTTGGCGCGCGCAAGGGAATTAGCGCCGGCGCTAAATTTCCGGCGCTAAAGCCCTGGCGCGGCGTCAACTCAATTTCTAGGCCAAAGACTTCAGGCTAGTTTTTTTAATGCTCTTAGACCTTTTAGAATTATTATTTACTGTGGCCATGATTGCTCTGATTGCCACCTTTGTTTTTCTCCTTCCTATCTTTTGTTTCTATCCTTGTTTCCCTTTCCTTTGTCTCCCTGCTCATGTTCCCAACCCCCTGCCATTTTAGTTTAAACCCTCCCCCACAGCACTAGCAAACATTCCCCCAAGGACATCGGTCCCGCTCCTGCCCAGGTGCAGACGGTCCGGTTTGTACTGGTCCCACCTCCCCCAGAACCGGTTCCAATGTCCCAGGAATTTGAATTCCTCCCCCTAGCACCATTCCTCTAGCCATGTATTCATCTGAAATATAATTTTATTTCTACTCTGACTAGCACGTGGCACTGGTAGCAATCCTGAGATTACTACCTTTGAGGTCCTATTTTTTAATTAACTCCTAACTCCCTATATTCAGCTTTTTGGACCTCATCCCGTTCTTTACCTATATCGTTGGTACCTATATGCACCACGACAACTGGCTGTTCACCCTCCCTTTCCAAAATTTTCTGCAGCTTCTCCGAGACATTTTTGACCCTTGCACCAGGGAGACAACACACCATCCTGGAGTCTCGTTTGCTGCCGCAGAAACGCCTATCTATTCCCCGTACAATAGAATCCCCTATCACTATAGCTGTACCCCTCTTTTTCCTCCCGTCCTGTGCAGCAGAACCACCCCTGGTGCCAGGAGGTTGGCTGCTGCTGCCTTTCCCTGTTAAGCCATCCCCCCCAACAGTATCTGAGGCCATGAAGCTTCTTTGGGCACTGGAGCCAGGTGGTGGGGGGTGACACTGCTGGCAGTGACGGCCTCGGTGATGTACTCCCATATCCTTCTTTCTGGGGGCCTGCTGGCCCTTGTGGGTAGAGGACCTGTCTTGCAGTGTTGACACCCTGCACAAAGCTGGAGAGCTGTGTGCGAGACCCTGGATACCCTTTCCCTGGCTTGCTGAGCCATTTGTGTTAGTGTTGAGGCAGTTATCCCATTTGTTGAAGTTAGGAAGGTAATTCAGCTTTAACAGCTGAATATTCACATTTGGGACTTTTTAATGTTAAATATTTTTAAAAGGCAGAAAGGGCTGAAAACTGCATTGTTTCACTTCATTTTAATTTGTATTGCTTCGGTGTGCGTGACCCCTTTAATTCTCAGACCTCTTCATTACCCACAGTTCCTTGAGAGCTCCACAGCCTCGATTCCAGAGGCTGTGGGAATTTCCAACGCCGCACCTGGACAGGAACTTTGTCACAGATGCCTCCAGCAATGTCACCAGGATGATGTTGCACAGAAGGTAAGCGCTGCTCCAACAATCTCCATGCCCCCCAGACCAATTTTGCCCTGTTAACGTTGCGGCCATTTTCAGCAGCCGTTAATTCCACCAGCAACTTTTTTGGAGAACACAAATTTCTCTGCATGAGCATCAGTTTTAGCGCTGAAATCATGACTACAATCATATTAATGAAGTGTGAGCACGTATTTTGCATGCTAACTGGACCATTTTCAGGTGGCGCAGCTTAACCCCATTTCTTGGCTACATCCAATTTCTAGGCCAGTATCTGTGGCAATGAAGAGAGCAGAAATCAGGGAAAGATCAGTAACAAAGGGAGTAAGTGCTTTCACCAACGAGTTATTTTTTGCATGCTTGGTAACCTGATTTGTCAAGCGGAATTTTCCACTGCAATCACTGCAGTATTTCTGGCTGGATTCCTAATCACTATCCACAATCAAAGCACATTTTCCTTATCACTGTACCACCTTGCTCCCAGTTTGTTTACTCAGACTGAAAAGCACCACGATACTATGCCAGTTCTTGAGTTGTACGTGCATTTTCTCCAGAGGTAAAAAGCTAGTAAAAGAATTATCAGACTTGTTATTAACCTTGTGAATTATTTACAGCCAATGTTCTATTTCTTTCCTTCTCCAGTCTGGAGTGTCTTACATCAGTTTGGCACGTGCTTCATTTTAATGACTTTCAAGGTTCTTGTTGATGCACAGATGTCCCTGACATATATTTCAGCAGCATCTGGTATTCTGTGCAATATCCCAGAAGCTGTGGCTCTCCGATGCAGATGGACTGGTGCACTACGCTGATGATACTGGAAGTGGTAATGAGAAACCCCAGCAGCTAAACCAGTCCACTGAATTTACAATTTCAAGGACTGGGAAAATACATTGACAATAAAATTATAAAACGTATTGGCCTAGAAATTGGGTATAGCCCCGCCAGCTCGTTTGCGCCGTAAATTTTGCGCCCGCCGCGGAGCCAGTTGTGCCCGCCCCATATTCACTTTCAGCGCCCCAAAGCGGAACCGGGTGCTGTTCCAGGGTTTGGCCGCCCCGCTTGGGGCGCTGAAAGTGAATTTCAGCGCTGCCGGTCCCGCTGCGCCACCCGATGCGGTGCGGCAGGCTGCTGTACTGCAGGCATCCCCCTTCTCTTAAGGGGGAGGTGCCTGCAACGGCCGGAGCCCCGATTGCAAGTGCCGGCAAACGAGCCCGGCACAACGGAGAAGTGCCGGGCTCCACGGAAACCAGCCGGCAATGCCGCGGGGGGGGTGGAGGAGGCCGGGGAAGGAGGTGCGGGCAGGCGGCCGCCGAAAAAGCGGCCGCCCCGCACCTCCACCTTAACTTGCGCCGCTAAGGCTGCAGTAAGGACCCGTTCTCCCGATGTTGTTAGCGGCCGCCACGGATGAGGCAGCCGTTACTGAAGATGGGGATCGGCGTGGTTTCGGGCGGTACCGGGGCACTGCGCACACCGATGACGTCATCGGTGCCGGCACAGCGCTACCGGCTAACGCCGATGTTAGGGCCCACCTAATTTCGGGCGCGACGCAACTTCCGGCGCAACCCACTCTTTCGCCCCTAATTGGGCGCAAACGCAAGTGAATTTCTAGGCCATTAAGTTTTGCCAATATTTCGCTTCTGGGTCAGGTATTCAAAACCACAGTGGATCCACTTACATTAGACTGTCTAAAAATAGATTCCAGTTTGGAGAGCTAGCATTAAGTGGTCCTCATTTTCTGCAGGGTTCTTCCGAGATCCTGCCATAACTATGATGGGAGATTGGCGGAACTCCCGGACATAAGGTGCAATTGGCTGAAATCGGTCGTTCACACCAGAATCATTGGGTGGTGGGGGGAGGGGAGGGAGTAATCAAAGCAATAGGATAAATTCACATCTTCAACACTCCCAGTGCAGAGCTTCACACACTGAAGCACATATCAGGAATTTAGGTGTGCCCTCTAAAATATTCCATTGGACAGAAAATCATAAGGAAACATGAAAAATTCTGCACTACAGCGCTCAAGTGTTGTTTAAGAAGCATCAATATAGCAGTGTTTTATTTAGCTCAGGCTACACAGGAAGAAATTGGGTAAATACATGGAAACACAGGGACAGTTTGCACCTGATTTTCTGATATGTGCTCCCAGTGCACAAAATTCTACCAGTAACACTGAAAGGGAAACTTGCCCAGCAATTTGTGCATCTCTATAACACTGTGCAAAAGTTTTCTCCAATTTTAAATCAGAGCTATTTGGAAGTGATTATTGTGACAGAGTTAAAAGCTACTTAGGCATCTCGGAGTAAATTTTTCGATGGCATGTGCTAGTCGCGCATGTGCGTGGAGGATGATTATAAAATCCCTCAAGTGTCTACTATTTGGGTGCCGAGCTATGCTGGGATTATTGGGGGGCTCCTGCTCCTGGTGCAAAAGAGCCTCATTAGGCCTTCAAAATTAGGTAAATGACATTTGTTCTTACCTGCCTGGCGTCTCACATGGTTTGGCCCAGAAATGAAATGTCATCGCTAGAGAGCTGTATAAAAAAACAGTTTTGCCAACTCACTTCCAGGCCTTTGAGAGTACATTTCTTAAATGTGTATGAGTGAGTGCAAAAGTTTTTTTTTGGGTTCCTTTTCTCCATTTAATTAGTTGAATTGTTTTTTTTAGATATTGGACTTTATTTTTTTTTTTTTTTTTTTTTTTTTTTTTCCTTGTCTTTTTCATCTGCTAGCATTAAAGGTAGTTGAAGTCTATTTAAGCACCATAAACTGGTAGGATAAGCATGCCCATGGGAAATACTCTTGTCCACAGGAAGATAGATGACAAGAAGCAGCTCTACAAGAGTGCATGGAATCAGCCACTTCTGCATCTAAGGCACCATACTGTGAATCATCATTACCTACGGAGGTGGGTCTATGGACCTCAGCAGAGTTACTTAGGCATGCCCAAGGAGCCTTGTCTTCACTGCCTACACTTCACCAGGGAGGCAGTTTCAAAAGTATGCTATCCCTTGCAGTCCTACCTGCAAACCTTGTCCAGGATGGGGACAACGCTGCCTGTGATGGGGACACTATTGCCTTGAACTACAGTGCAGCTGGCTCCTGCCAAGCTACCTGGGGTGACATCTACCAAATCATCCAGTCTGCAATCTGGTACTGCAGACATCACAACACTGATACACTGATGTCTTGTTTGCCAGGGCTAATGCATGCATCATTTTTCCAATAGAAAGCCATTAGCAGCAGGTGACAACTCTGCACTCTTTAGTATGGCTGGGTTCCCAAGAGTGCAGATCCTCATGGATGGAACCCATGTGACCATACAAGTTCCTTGCACCTTTTATGAGTATGAAAGGAGTTCCATTTAATTCATGTATAGGTTGTGTTTGACCATAAGCACCACATGATGCAGTTACCCTGGAATTCATGGTGCACTTGTTCTATGATATCCTCGAGTGGCACCATTAATCCAGAGAACGTCTAAACAGGTGGAGCTTGAGGGGCCAAGATATTGTCTTGAGCCATGCATCATGGCATCAGTCCAAAACTCACAAACCTCAACTGAAATAAAATATAACTTAGGCACATGCCTTCACAAGGACGTAAATAGAGCATACCACAGGCATGTTAAAGCAAGGATACCACTTCTTGACAGGTCTGGGGTGTCATATTGTATAACCTTGCAAAAGTAACCAAAATGATAGAAGTATGCTACATACTGCAAGGTTTTGTTCGGAGAAGGGGAAAAGTGGAAGAGGAGGGTCAGGCAGGTCCTGAAGAGGCAGAAAAGTCAATTCCTTCACTAGAGTAGCAGCCAAGAACCATATCGGGAACAGTAGTATAGTGGCTATGTTACAGGACTAGTAATCCAGAGTTAAAAACAGAAAATGCTGGAAATACTCAGCAGGTCAGGCAGCATCTGTGGAGAGAGAAACAAAGTGAACGTTTCAGGTCGGTGACCTTTCGTGAGTTCTGACACAAGGTCATTGACCTGAAACGTTAACTCTGTTTCTCTCTCCACATTTGCTGCCTGACCTCCTGAATATTTCCAGCATTTTCTGTTTTTATTTCAGATTTCCAGCATCTGCAGTATTTTGCTTCTGTATTAGTAATCCAGTGTCCTGGACTAATGATCCAGAGACATGAGTTCAAATGGCAGCTGTGGAATTTAATTTCAGTTAATTAAATAAATCTGGAATAAAAAAAGCTAGTATCAGTAATGGTGACCATGAAACTACCGGATTGTCGTAAAAACCCATCTAATTCACTAATGTCCTTTAAGGAAGGATATCTGCCGTCCTTACCTGGTCTGGACTATATGTGACTCCAAACCCACAGCAATGTGGTTGACTCTCAACTGCCCTCTGAAATGGCCTAGCAAGCCACTCAGTTGTAACAAACTGCTATGAAAAACAATAATATTAAGAATAAAGGATCACCTGGCATTGAGCTAGGCACCGGATTCGGACACATCAAAGGCACACCCAACTCAGTCAACCCTGTAAAGTCCTCCTCACTAACATCTGAGGACTTGTGCCAAAATTGGGAGAGCTGTCCCACAGACTAGTCAAGCAACAGCCTGACATAGTCATTCTCATCGAATCATACCTTTCAGCCAATGTCCCAAACTCCTCCATCACCATCCCTGGGTATGTCCTGTCCCACCGGCAGGACAGACTCACCAGAGGTGGTGGCACTGTGGTATACAGTCGCAAGGGAGTATCCCTGGGAGTCCGCAACAATGACTCCAGACCCAATGAAGTCTCATAGCTTCAGGTCAAGCATGGGCAAGGAAACCTCCTGCTGATTACCACCTACCGCCCTCCCTCAGTTGATGAATCAGTACTCCTCTATGTTGAACACCACTTGGAAGAAGCACTGAGGGTAGCAAGGGCACAGAATGTACTCTGGCTCAGTAGCACCACTACTGACTGAGCTAGCCGAGTCCTGAAGAACATAGCTGCTAGAGTGGGCCTGCGGCAGGTGGTGAGAGAGCCAACATGAGGGAAAAACCTACTTGACCTCATCCTCACCAATCTACCTGTCGCAGATGCAGCTGTCCATGACAGTATTGGTAGGAGTGACCACCGCACTGTCCTTGTGGAGACGAAGACCCGCCTTCACACTGAGGACACCCTCTGTCATGAATCTTATCATTCATGGAGAAATGACTCATGAAATAACACTGTGCGGCCAGCTGGTGGCGCCGTCCAAGGAGTATAAATACTCAGGCGTGGGCCCAGCTTGTTCATGACGTTTTTTGTAACCAGGAACTAGTGATGATGTAACTAGAAATCTCATGGTTGTGAAACAGTTGATTAAAGCCTTGTTTTATACTCAAACCAAGTGCTCAGTAGTCTTTTTACATCAATTTAATCAACTGGACCTGCTCCACACTCTGAGTGGTCTTGGGAACAGACGGCTATGACTCAAATTGTAGAAGGGAACTCGGATGAAGTAATCGATCCATCTTGGAGAAACTACTCAGACCCGCCCATCTCGACCTGGACCCGAATTCACTTGCAGCTGCTAAGGTATGGAAACACTGGTTTCGTACCTTCAGCAACTTCCTTGAGGAGTGTGGGGAGAATGTTCCTAATAAGTTACGAATGCTTGCTAATTATGTATCCCCTCATGTGTTTGACTATATCAAAGACTGTGTAGACTATGACGCCACTATCCAAATACTACAGCAACTATATGTTAAGGCCCCAAATGAAATTTTTGCTCGACATCTACTGGCCACAACTCGACAACAACCCGGGGTATCACTTGACAAACTCCTTCAGAAACTTAGCAGGCTCAGCAAGGATTGTAATCTTAAAGTTGTCACAGCTGAGCAGTACCAGGAGGAGTTAATTCATGATTCCTTTATTAATGGGATTGCGTCTCTCTTCATACATCAGCGTCTGTTGGAGAATAAAACCCTCAAGTTAAAGGCTGCCTATGACCAGGCATGTTCTCTGGACTTAGCAAAGAGGAATGCAGATACCTATATTTCACCACATGCACGGGCTGCTGCTATCACTTTTAGTGACTCCTTCGATAGGCCTTGGGCGGAAACCCTCACTGATGATGACTCCAACCTGGCTGATGACAACCCTACCCTAGAAGCCTTCACTGATGACGACCCTGCCCTAGCGGCATCTTGGCAATCTGGAAGGAAGTGTTTCTTCTGTGGAGGTGCATTCCACTATAGGAAATTATGTCCTGCTCGTAATGCAGTCTACAATCATTGCAGTAAGAAAGGTCACTTTTCTAAGGTATGCCAGTCAAGAGCCTCTGTTAGTAAGAAAGGCAACTTTTCTAAGGTATACCGGTTGAGAGCTCCTGTTAGTTTTGCAGCTACCATCTATAAAACTGCTCTTCCCCCAAGGACCACTACTAAGATTACAGCTGTCAAGGGTAAAACTGCTCCTCCTCCCATCACAGCTGTTTTTCCCCAAAGTCTGTCCCATTCAGCCACGAAGGTTTTGGAAAATGGACACATTTTGAGTGCACTAATCGACTCATGCAGCTTCATTAGTGAGCGGGCTGTCAGTAAGTTAAAACTGCGTATTTACCCCACGGACAGGGAAATTGCAATGGCTCTGATGACACTGACCACCAACTCTTCCAGTTTTTGTCTTGTCGACCTTATTCTCAATGGCCATACTTATTTCTCCACCCGGCTCAGGGTGCTCAAAAACCTATGCAGTGATGTGCTCCTGGGACAGGATTTCCAGAAACAACACAAAAGACTCACTTTCGAGTTTGGAGGGTCAAAGCCGGAGCTTACTATTTCCAAAGTACCATTTTGTGCGCTTTCGGCAGCTTCACTCGACGAGCCCTCCTTGTTTGCCAATCTTTCCCCCCGATGTAAATCACGACGTTTCAGCCAAGATGATCGATCCTTTATCGAGGCAGAAATCGCTTGCCTTCTAGCTGATGGTATCATTGAGCCATGTTCATCTTCCAGTCGTCGTTGTTAAAAATCCTCTGAAGTAACACAAGAAACGTCTTTGCATCGATTACTTGCAAACTATTAACCAGTATACTGACCTGGATGCCTACCCACTACCACGCATCGATGACATGGTCAATAACCTTGCCAACTACAAGGTATTTTCAACTTTTGATTTAAAGAGTACATACCATCAGGTACCGTTAAAGGACTCTGACAAAAAGTATACGGCCTTTGAGGCCAATGATCGGCTTTATCAGTTTTGTTGCCTTCCATTTGGGGTCACCAATGGGGTGGCCATCTTTCAATGGGCAATGGATAGCCTAGTCAAACAGGAGAACTTAACGGACACTTTTCCGTATCTGGATAATATCACCATTGCTGGTCATTGTAATGATTAGTAACCTGTCATTCTGGAATGGTACACTAGGTGGTGCTGTATGTATATAAGAGGGCTACCCACGATGCACTAGGCTACCCACAAGGCAGCAGTCAAGATGGATGCCTCTACAGATACTGTACCTAGTCCACATGTGCTCAATAAAGTGTCTAGCAAAAGCTAGCTGTTCTTAATAAAAAATGACTAGTTATTAATGAACATAACAGTCATGACCAGAAGGAGCATGATGCCAACCTCCAGAAATTTTTTTACGTTCTCCGTCGTCACAACTTAACCTTAAATGAGTCCAAATCTGTGAAATCAGTACCATCAGTCAACATCCTTGGCTACTGGGTGGGCAACGGTGTCATCAAACCAGATCTGGAGCGACTTCGTCCACTTCAGGAGCTCCCTCTAACTACGAATCTCGGCTCTCTTCATCGGGCACTTGGCATGTTCGCCTACTATGCGAAGTGGATACCCCACTTCTCCGACATGATCCAGCCCCTGCTTCACGCGAAGTCATTTCCGTTGGAGTCAACGGCTATTTCAGCTTTCAACCTCCTCAAGCGACAACTGGAAAAAGCCACGCTTCATTCCATCGATGAAAATCTTCCTTTCATGGTCGAGTGCGATTCATCGGAGGTGGCGATCTTGGCTACCTTGAATCAAGGTGGTCGACCCGTGGCATTTCTGTCCAGAACTTTGTAGGGTAGCGAGCTCCATTATCCTCCTGTCGAGAAGGAGGCTACGGCTATCATCGAAGCAGTACGTAAATGGAGTCATTTTCTCGCTCGTCGCCATTTCACGCTTATAACCGATCAGCGCTCCGTGGCCTTTATGCTGGATAACCGGAAACGCACTAAGATCAAGAATAACAAAATACAACTCTGGAGGATGGAATTGGCCGCCTTTGGCTACACCATACATTATCGACCCGGCAAAGAGAATGTGGCCCCGGATACCCTCACGCGTGCATTCTGCTCTTCCATGTCAACTTCGACTCTTGCGGATCTTCATACTGACTTATGCCATCCTGGCGTTACCCGTATGTTGCACTTTGTGCGATCTAAAAATCTCCCATTTTCTACGGAAGATGTGAAAAGAACTTGCTCCACCTGTAGAATCTGTGCGGAATTAAAACCACAATTCTTCCGTCCATCAGATGGCTCGCTCATATGCAGTGACTCAGAATTGACTTTAAAGGGCCATTGCCTTCCTCAACGCGAAATACCTACCTACTTACTATGGTGGACGAATATTCATGCTTTCCCTTTGCTTTCCCCTGTCCCAATATGCTTACTTCCACAGTGATCAAATGCCTCGATCAGGTCTTTTCCCTTTGCGGTACAGCCAATTTCATCCACTCTGATTCGTGGTCCCTCCTTCATGTCAAGTGAACTCAAAAGTTATCTTTCCCAATGGGGAATCGCCACAAGTAAAACGACACCATATCATCCCATCGGCAACGGACAGGTTGAGAGATACAACGCTATCATTTGGAACGCTGTTCGTTTTGCACTGAGGTCATGCAACCTACTGGGCCAGCAGTGGGAAACTATGCTCCCTGACGAGTTGCATTCCATCAGGTTTCTTCTTTCTACGTCCACCAATGTCACTCCTCACGAGCGATTCTTCAGGTTCCAGCGTTGCTCCACTCATGGGACATCCCTACCGTCATGGTTGGCAGCTCCCGGCCCCGTGCTGCTCTGAAGATTCGTTTAATCTTCCAAAAACGATCCCCACGTCGACGAGGTGGAACTAACAGACGTTAATCCCCCACAAACGAGCACATGCGGTACCCTGATGGCCGGGAGTCCACCGTTTCACTCCGAGATCTGGCTCCCTGTCCAACTGATCCCACGGACGCAACTGATAGAGGGAACCATAGTAATGATGTCGACACTCTGCGCTCCTTTGAGGATGACGCCCTACCTGGGACATTAAGGGATCTGCCAGCTACTCCACCAGATCAACTTGAGGAGCCGAGCGCTCCCCATGGGATGGCCACCCGAAGCCAGGACGCCAGTCAATCCCCGGCTACCAAGCAAGATGAAGCCAGCTCTGCGCCTGTGGGACCCGCACCCGGAGTCACGATCTCCCCCGTCTCCCTCAGGTTGATCAAGGCAACACGGGCCCTGTCGATCTACCAGTACGGACCAAGCGACCCAGGGACCAAGACACGGTCCGAGGAGATGTGCCTTCCAGCCACAAACAAAGATCTAAAAGACTGCGGCTATTCGTGGTCCGCCTAATCCGCTAGAAGGAAGTCGTCGGACTTCCAAATCTTTCAGGCGGGAAGAATGTCATGAATCTTATCTTCATGGAGAAATGACTCATGAAATAACACTGTGCGGCCAGCTGGTGGCGCCGTCCAAGGAGTATAAATACTCGGGCGTGGGCCCAGCTTGTTCACGATGTTTTTTGTAACCAGGAACTAGTGATGATGTAACTAGAAATCTCATGGTTGTGAAACAGTTGATTAAAGCCTTGTTTTATACTCAAACCAAGTGCTCAGTAGTCTTTTTACATCATCCTCCATCGTGTTGTGTGGCACTACCACTGTACTAAATGGGATAGATTCAGAACAGATCTAGCAGCTCAAAACTGGGCATCCATGAGGCGCTGTGGGCCATCAGCAGCAGCAGAATTGTATACCATCATAATCTGTAACCTCATGGCCTGGCATATCCCTCACTCTGCCATTACCATCAAGCCAGGGAACCAACCCTGGTTCAATAAGGAGTGTAGAAGAGCATGCCAGGAACAGCACCAAGCGTACCTAAAAATGAGGTGCCAACCTGGGGAAGCTACAACACAGGACTACGTGCATGCTAAACAGCAGAAGTAGCATTCTATTGTCAGAGCTAAGCAATCCCACAACTAACAGATCAGATCAAACCTCTGCAGTCCTGTCACATCCAGTCATGAATGGTGGTGGACAATTAAACAACGAAAGGGAAGAATGAGGCTCTATGAATATCCCCATCCTCGATGATGGTGGAGCCCAGCACGTGAGTGCAAAAGACAAGGCTGAAGCGTTTGCAACCATCTTCAGCCAGACGTGTCAAGCGGATGATCCATATCGGCCTCCTCTTGAGGTCTCCACCCTCACAGAAGCCAGACTTCAGCCAATTCGATTCACTCCACGTGATATCAAGAAACAGCTGAGCGCACTGGATACAGCAAAGCCTATGGGCTCCGACAACATCCCGGCTGTACTGCTGAAGACTTGTACTCCAGAACTAGCCGTGCCTCTAGCCAAGCTGTTCCGGTGCAGCTACAACACTGGCATCTACCCGACAATGTGGAAAAATGCCCATGTATGTCCTGTCCACAAAAAGCAGGACAAATCCAATCGGGCCAATTACCGCCCCATCAGCCCACTCTCAATCATCAGCAAAGTGATGGAAGGTGTCGTCGACAGTGCCATCAAGCAGCACTTACTCACCAATAAACTGCTCACAGATGCCTAGTTTGAGTTCCACCAGGACTGCTCACCAGGACCGCTCGGCTCCAGGCCTCATTACAGCCTAGGTCCAAACATGGACAAAAGAGCTGAATTCTAGAGGGGAGTGTTGTGTATGTACCTTTAAGAGAAGAACTGATTCTATACTGCAGTACCGGCAGTGACCACCCCTGTATATAAAGCCATAGCAGGCTTCTGGACGTCAGTCTTGAATTACTCTCTGTTCAGTAAATACCTGTTTTATTGTTCTCCTGCAGTCTGAGTATTATTGATCCTCGGACACTACAGGGAGGTGGGAGTGATTGCCCTTGACCAAGTGTGGCATCAAGGAGCCTTAGTAAAACTGAAGTCAATGGGAATCAGGGAAAACTCTCCACTAGCTGGAGTCATACCCAGCACAAAGCAAGGTGGTTGTGGTTGTTGGAGGCCAATCATCTCAGCCCCAGGACATCGCTGCAGGAGTTCCACAGGGCAGTGTCCTAGACACAATCATCTTCAGCTACTTCATCAATGACTTTCCCTCCATCGTAAGGTAAGAAGTGCGGATGTTCACTGATGATTGTAGTGTTCAGTTCCATTTGCAACTCCTCAGATAATGAAGCAGCCCGTGCTCTCATGCAGCAAGACCTGGACAACATCTAGGCTTGTGCTGGTAAGTGGCAAATAACATTCGCGCCACACAAGTGCCAGGCAATGACCATCTCCAACAAGAGAGATCCAGCCACCTCACCGTGACATACAACGGGATTACCATTGCTGAATCCACCACCATCAATACCCTGGGGGTCAGCATTGACCAGAATCTTAACTGGACCAGCGGTATAAATACTGTGGCTACAAGAGCAGGTCATAGGCTGGGTATTCTGCTGCGAGTGCCTCACCTCCTGACTCCCCAAAGCCTTTCCACCATCTACAAGGCACAAGTAAGGGTGGATGAGTGCAGCTCCAACAACAATCAAGCAGCTCGACACCATCCAGGACAAAGCAGCTCACTTGATTGGCACCCCATCCACCACCTTAAACATTCACTCCCTCCACCACTGGTGCACCGTGGCTGCAGTGTGTACCATCTACAAGATGCACTGCAGCAACTCTCCATGGATTCTTCAGCAGCACCTCCCAAACCCGCAACACCTTCCACCGAGAAGGACAAGGGCAGCAGGCGCATGGGAACAGAACCACCTGCAAGATCCCCTCCAAGTCACACACCACCCTGACTTGGAAATATATTGCTGTACATTCATCAAAATGCTGGAACGCCCTCCCGAACAGCACTGTGGGGCAATGTTCCCTCTCATTTGTCTTTGTACTGAGCAGGACACAAACGCCTCTGAGCACAATGTTTTTGTCCATGGGCAAATTTTACAGCAACAACAACAACTTAAAGCATGTATACAACAATGTAATTAAATAAGATTGTTATTTATTCAACAAGACTTACAGTTACATCATGCTGGAAATTTCTTCCGTCTGTCTTTCTCTGTTTTACACTGATGGAAATTCTAACAACGTTGACGATCCACCTCTCCTCTAACAGCTCACATTATACTTCTTCTCTCACACATCCCATTCTACCTCCCCTCACACATCCCGTTCTACCTCTCCTCACACGTCCCATTCTACCTCTCCTCACACATCCCATTCTACCTCTCCTCACACGTCCCATTCTACCTCTCCTCACACATCCCATTCTACCTCTCCTCACATCCCATTCTACCTCTCCTCACACATCCCATTCGACCTCTCCTCACACATCCCGTTCTACCTCTCCTCACACGTCCCATTCTACCTCTCCTCACACGTCCCATTCTACCTCTCCTCACACATCCCATTCTACCTCTCCTCACACGTCCCATTCTACCTCTCCTCACACATCCCATTCTACCTCTCCTCACATCCCATTCTACCTCTCCTCACACATCCCATTCGACCTCTCCTCACACATCCCGTTCTACCTCTCCTCACACGTCCCATTCTACCTCTCCTCACATCCCATTCTACCTCTCCTCACACATCCCATTCTACCTCTCCTCACACGTCCCATTCTACCTCTCCTCACACATCCCATTCTACCTCTCCTCACATCCCATTCTACCTCTCCTCACACATCCCATTCGACCTCTCCTCACACATCCCGTTCTACCTCTCCTCACACGTCCCATTCTACCTCTCCTCACATCCCATTCTACCTCTCCTCACACGTCCCATTCTACCTCTCCTCACACATCCCATTCTACCTCTCCTCACACATCCCATTCTACCTCTCCTCACACATCCCATTCTACCTCTCCTCACACATTCAATTCTACCTCTCCTCACGCATCCCATTCTACCTCTCCTCACACATCCCATTCTACCTTTCCTCACACATCCCATTCTACCTCTCCTCACACATCCCATTCTACCTCTCCTCACATCCCATTCTACCTCTCCTCACATCCCATTCTACCTCTCCTCACACATCCCATTCTACCCCTCCTCTCACATCCCATTCTACCTCTCCTCACACATCCCATTCTACCTCTCCTCACACATCCCATTCTACCTCTCCTCAAACGTCCGATTCTACCTCTCCTCACACATCCCATTCTACCTCTCCTCACACATCCCATTCTACCTCTCCTCACATCCCATTCTACCTCTCCTCACACATCCCATTCTACCTCTCCTCACACATCCCATTCTACCTCTCCTTACATCCCATTCCACCTCTCCTCACACATCCCATTCTACCTCTCCTCACACATCCCATTCTACCACTCCTCTCAATTCAATTCAATTCAATTCAAATCGCTTTATTGGCATTACAAGTTACATCTTATGTTGCCAAAGCATCGAAAAACATTCATGTTTGTTCACAAAAATACAGATCTATCCATACAGTGTACAAACAGATATATCCCTAAGTGTATAAATATACTTTCATATAATTTATATATACTCTTTTCTTATATTTAAATTTAGTGGTTGTCCCTCTGTTTATGGCAAGCTGTAACATAATGTGCCGCTAGTGTTACACAATTTCTCTCTTCCCCTAGTAGGTATGGGAGTTTTTGGTCGTCATTCAAATTTCTGAATTCCGGGCATATTTTTGTGAATTTTGGGTAGAAATTCTCCCTTATGCCCTGATATTATCTACAAGCTGTGAGGAAGTGCATCTCTGTCTCCACCACTCCCTGACTGCAGTGAGAGCATATCCTGTCCTCTCTTGGTAGCCGGGTCTGCATGTGTCTACCTTTTTCGATCGACAGGTCATTTTAACTAAGTCTGAACATTCTACCTCCCCTCACACATCCCATTCTACCTCTCCTCACACATCCCATTCTACCTCTCCTCACACATCCCATTCTACCTCTCCTCACACATCCCATTCTATCTCACTTCACACATCCCATTCTATCTCTCCTCACACATCCCATTCTATCTCACTTCACACATCCCATTCTATCTCTCCTCACACATCCCATTCTACCTCTCCTCACACATCCCATTCTACCTCTCCTCACACATCCCATTCTACCTCTCCTCACATCCCATTCGACCTCTCCTTACACATCCCATTCTACCTCTCCTCTCACATCCCATTCTACCTCTCCTCACATCCCATTCTACCTCTCCTCACACATCCCATTCTACCTCTCCTCACACAGCCCATTCTACCTCTCCTCACACATCCCATTCTACCTCTCCTCACACACCCATTCTACCTCTCCTCACACATCCCATTCTACCTCTCCTCACACATCCCATTCTACCACTCTTCACACATCCCATTCTACCTCTCCTCACACATCCCATTCTACCTCTCCTCACACATCCCATTCTACCTCTCCTGACACATCCCATTCTACCTCTCCTCACACATCCCATTCTACCTCTCCTCTCACATCCCATTCTACCTCTCCTCACATCCCATTCTACCTCTCCTCACACATCCCATTCTACCTCTCCTCACATCCCATTCTACCTCTCCTCACACGTCCCATTCTACCTCTCCTCACACATCCCACTCTACCTCTCCTCACACATCCCATTCGACCTCTCCTCACACATCCCATTCTACCTCTCCTCACATCCCATTCTACCTCTTCTCACACATCCCATTCTACCTCTCCTCACACATCCCATTCTACCTCTCCTCACACATCCCACTCTACCTCTCCTCACACATCCCATTCTACCTCTCCTCACACATCCCATTCTACCTCTCCTCACATCCCATTCTACCTCTCCTCACACATCCCATTCTACCTCTCCTCACATATCCTATTCTACCTCTCCTCACACATCCCATTCTACCTCTCCTCACATCCCATTCTACCTCTCCTCACTTCCCATTCTACCTCTCCTCACACATCCCATTCTACCTCTCCTCTCACATCCCATTCTACCTCTCCTCACACGTCCCATTCTACCTCTCCTCACTCATCCCATTCTACCTCTCCTCACACATCCCATTCTACCTCTCCTCACACATCCCATTCTACCTCTCCTCACACATCCCATTCTACCTCTCCTCACACATCCCATTCTATCTCTCCTCACACATCCGATTCTACCTCTCCTCTCACATCCCATTCTACCTCTCCTCACATCCCATTCTACCTCTCCTCACACATGCCATTCCACCTCTCCTCTAACATCCCATTCTACCTCCCTTCACACATCCCATTCTACCTCTCCTCACATCCCATTCTACCTCTCCTCTCACATCCCATTCTACCTCTCCTCACATCCCATTCTACCTCTCCTCACACGTCCCATTCTACCTCTCCTCACACATCCCACTCTACCTCTCCTCACACATCCCATTCTACCTCTCCTCACACATCCCATTCTACCTCTCCTCACATCCCATTCTACCTCTTCTCACACATCCCATTCTACCTCTCCTCACACATCCCATTCTACCTCTCCTCACACATCCCACTCTACCTCTCCTCACACATCCCATTCTACCTCTCCTCACACATCCCATTCTACCTCTCCTCACATCCCATTCTACCTCTCCTCACACATCCCATTCTACCTCTCCTCACATATCCTATTCTACCTCTCCTCACACATCCCATTCTACCTCTCCTCACATCCCATTCTACCTCTCCTCACTTCCCATTCTACCTCTCCTCACACATCCCATTCTACCTCTCCTCTCACATCCCATTCTACCTCTCCTCACACGTCCCATTCTACCTCTCCTCACACATCCCATTCTACCTCTCCTCACACATCCCATTCTACCTCTCCTCACACATCCCATTCTACCTCTCCTCACACATCCCATTCTACCTCTCCTCACACATCCCATTCTACCTCTCCTCACACATCCGATTCTACCTCTCCTCTCACATCCCATTCTACCTCTCCTCACATCCCATTCTACCTCTCCTCACACATGCCATTCCACCTCTCCTCTAACATCCCATTCTACCTCCCTTCACACATCCCATTCTACCTCTCCTCACATCCCATTCTACCTCTCCTCTCACATTCCATTCTACCTCTCCTCACATCCCATTCTACCTCTCCTCACACATCCAATTATACCTCTCCTGTCCCATCCCATTCTACCTCTCCTCACATCCCATTCTACCTCTCCTCACACATCCAATTCTACCTCTCCTCTCCCATCCCATTCTACCTCTCCTCACATCCCATTCTACCTCTCCTCAAACATCCCATTCTACCTCTCCTCACACATTACATTCTACCTCTCCTCACACGTCCCATTCTATGTCTCCTCACACTTCCCATTCTACCTCTCCTCACACATCCCATTCTACCTCTCCTCTCACATCCCATTCTACCTCTCCTCACACGTCCCATTCTACCTCTCCTCACAGATCCCATTCTGCCTCTCCTCTCACATCCCATTCTACCTCTCCTCACACATCCCACTCTACCTCTCCTCACACATCCCATTCGACCTCTCCTCACACATCCCATTCTACCTCTCCTCACACATCCCATTCTACCTCTCCTCACACATGCCATTCTACCTCTCCTCACACGTCCCATTCTACCTCTCCTCACACATCCCATTCTACCTCTCCTCACACATCCCATTCTACCTCTCCTCACATTCCATTCTACCTCTCCTTACACATCCCATTCTACCTCTCCACACACATCCCATTCTACCTCTCCTCACACATCCTATTCTACCTCTCCTCACATCCCATTCTACCTCTCCTCACACATCCTATTCTACCTCTCCTCACACATTCCATTCTACCTCTTCTGACATCCCATTCTACCTCTCCTCACATCCCATTCTACCTCTCCTCATTTCCCATTCTACCTCTCCTCACACATCCCATTCTACCTCTCCTCACACATCCCATTCTACCTCTCCTCACTTCAATTCTATCTCTCCTCACACATCCCATTCTACCTCTCCTCACACATCCCATTCTACCTCCCTTCACACATCCCATTCTACCTCTCCTCACACATCCCATTCTAGCTCTCCTCACACGTCCCATTCTACCTCTCCTCACACGTCCCATTCTACCTCTCCTCTCCCGTCCCATTCTACCTCTCCTCACACATCCCATTCTACCTCTCCTCACACATCCCATTCTACCTCTCCTCACACATCCCATTCTACCTCTCCTCACACATCCCATTCTACCTCTCCTCACACATCCCATTCTACCTCTCCTCACACATCCCATTCTACCTCTCCTCACACATCCCATTCTACCTCTCCTCACACATCCCATTCTACCTCTCCTCACACATCCCATTCTACCTCTCCTCACACATCCCATTCTATCTCAATTCACACATCCCATTCTATCTCTCCTCACACATCCCATTCTATCTCACTTCACACATCCCATTCTATCTCTCCTCACACATCCCATTCTACCTCTCCTCACACATCCCATTCTACCTCTCCTCACACATCCCATTCTACCTCTCGTCACATCCCATTCTACCTCTCCTTACACATCCCATTCTACCTCTCCTCTCACATCCCATTCTACCTCTCCTCACATCCCATTCTACCTCTCCTCACACATCCCATTCTGCCTCTCCTCACACAGCCCATTCTACCTCTCCTCACACATCCCATTCTACCTCTCCTCACACACCCATTCTACCTCTCCTCACACATCCCATTCTACCTCTCCTCACACATCCCATTCTACCACTCTTCACACATCCCATTCTACCTCTCCTCACACATCCCATTCTACCTCTCCTCACACATCCCATTCTACCTCTCCTGACACATCCCATTCTACCTCTCCTCACACATCCCATTCTACCTCTCCTCTCACATCCC
The DNA here is from genome assembly GCF_052327205.1 of Somniosus microcephalus. NCBI lineage: Eukaryota > Metazoa > Chordata > Chondrichthyes > Squaliformes > Somniosidae > Somniosus > Somniosus microcephalus. The sequence goes on from NC_140988.1 coordinate 168,977,291, forward strand.
ATTCTACCTCTCCTCACATCCCATTCTACCTCTCCTCACACATCCCATTCTACCTCTCCTCACATCCCATTCTACCTCTCCTCACACGTCCCATTCTACCTCTCCTCACACATCCCACTCTACCTCTCCTCACACATCCCATTCTACCTCTCCTCACACATCCCATTCTACCTCTCCTCACACATCCCATTCTACCTCTCCTCACACATCCCATTCTACCTCTCCTCTCACATCCCATTCTACCTCTCTTCGCACATCCCATTCTACCTCTCCTCACATCCCCTTCTACCTCTCCTCACACATCCCATTCTACCTCTCCTCACACATCCCATTCTACCTTTCCTCACACATCCCATTCTACCTCTCCTCACACATCCCATTCTACCTCTCCTCACATCCCATTCTACCTCTCCTCACATCCCATTCTACCTCTCCTCACACATCCCATTCTACCCCTCCTCTCACATCCCATTCTACCTCTCCTCACACATCCCATTCTACCTCTCCTCACACATCCCATTCTACCTCTCCTCAAACGTCCGATTCTACCTCTCCTCACACATCCCATTCTACCTCTCCTCACACATCCCATTCTACCTCTCCTCACATCCCATTCTACCTCTCCTCACACATCCCATTCTACCTCTCCTCACACATCCCATTCTACCTCTCCTTACATCCCATTCCACCTCTCCTCACACATCCCATTCTACCTCTCCTCACACATCCCATTCTACCACTCCTCTCAATTCAATTCAATTCAATTCAAATCGCTTTATTGGCATTACAAGTTACATCTTATGTTGCCAAAGCATCGAAAAACATTCATGTTTGTTCACAAAAATACAGATCTATCCATACAGTGTACAAACAGATATATCCCTAAGTGTATAAATATACTTTCATATAATTTATATATACTCTTTTCTTATATTTAAATTTAGTGGTTGTCCCTCTGTTTATGGCAAGCTGTAACATAATGTGCCGCTAGTGTTACACAATTTCTCTCTTCCCCTAGTAGGTATGGGAGTTTTTGGTCGTCATTCAAATTTCTGAATTCCGGGCATATTTTTGTGAATTTTGGGTAGAAATTCTCCCTTATGCCCTGATATTATCTACAAGCTGTGAGGAAGTGCATCTCTGTCTCCACCACTCCCTGACTGCAGTGAGAGCATATCCTGTCCTCTCTTGGTAGCCGGGTCTGCATGTGTCTACCTTTTTCGATCGACAGGTCATTTTAACTAAGTCTGAACATTCTACCTCCCCTCACACATCCCATTCTACCTCTCCTCACACATCCCATTCTACCTCTCCTCACACATCCCATTCTACCTCTCCTCACACATCCCATTCTATCTCACTTCACACATCCCATTCTATCTCTCCTCACACATCCCATTCTATCTCACTTCACACATCCCATTCTATCTCTCCTCACACATCCCATTCTACCTCTCCTCACACATCCCATTCTACCTCTCCTCACACATCCCATTCTACCTCTCCTCACATCCCATTCGACCTCTCCTTACACATCCCATTCTACCTCTCCTCTCACATCCCATTCTACCTCTCCTCACATCCCATTCTACCTCTCCTCACACATCCCATTCTACCTCTCCTCACACAGCCCATTCTACCTCTCCTCACACATCCCATTCTACCTCTCCTCACACACCCATTCTACCTCTCCTCACACATCCCATTCTACCTCTCCTCACACATCCCATTCTACCACTCTTCACACATCCCATTCTACCTCTCCTCACACATCCCATTCTACCTCTCCTCACACATCCCATTCTACCTCTCCTGACACATCCCATTCTACCTCTCCTCACACATCCCATTCTACCTCTCCTCTCACATCCCATTCTACCTCTCCTCACATCCCATTCTACCTCTCCTCACACATCCCATTCTACCTCTCCTCACATCCCATTCTACCTCTCCTCACACGTCCCATTCTACCTCTCCTCACACATCCCACTCTACCTCTCCTCACACATCCCATTCGACCTCTCCTCACACATCCCATTCTACCTCTCCTCACATCCCATTCTACCTCTTCTCACACATCCCATTCTACCTCTCCTCACACATCCCATTCTACCTCTCCTCACACATCCCACTCTACCTCTCCTCACACATCCCATTCTACCTCTCCTCACACATCCCATTCTACCTCTCCTCACATCCCATTCTACCTCTCCTCACACATCCCATTCTACCTCTCCTCACATATCCTATTCTACCTCTCCTCACACATCCCATTCTACCTCTCCTCACATCCCATTCTACCTCTCCTCACTTCCCATTCTACCTCTCCTCACACATCCCATTCTACCTCTCCTCTCACATCCCATTCTACCTCTCCTCACACGTCCCATTCTACCTCTCCTCACTCATCCCATTCTACCTCTCCTCACACATCCCATTCTACCTCTCCTCACACATCCCATTCTACCTCTCCTCACACATCCCATTCTACCTCTCCTCACACATCCCATTCTATCTCTCCTCACACATCCGATTCTACCTCTCCTCTCACATCCCATTCTACCTCTCCTCACATCCCATTCTACCTCTCCTCACACATGCCATTCCACCTCTCCTCTAACATCCCATTCTACCTCCCTTCACACATCCCATTCTACCTCTCCTCACATCCCATTCTACCTCTCCTCTCACATCCCATTCTACCTCTCCTCACATCCCATTCTACCTCTCCTCACACGTCCCATTCTACCTCTCCTCACACATCCCACTCTACCTCTCCTCACACATCCCATTCTACCTCTCCTCACACATCCCATTCTACCTCTCCTCACATCCCATTCTACCTCTTCTCACACATCCCATTCTACCTCTCCTCACACATCCCATTCTACCTCTCCTCACACATCCCACTCTACCTCTCCTCACACATCCCATTCTACCTCTCCTCACACATCCCATTCTACCTCTCCTCACATCCCATTCTACCTCTCCTCACACATCCCATTCTACCTCTCCTCACATATCCTATTCTACCTCTCCTCACACATCCCATTCTACCTCTCCTCACATCCCATTCTACCTCTCCTCACTTCCCATTCTACCTCTCCTCACACATCCCATTCTACCTCTCCTCTCACATCCCATTCTACCTCTCCTCACACGTCCCATTCTACCTCTCCTCACACATCCCATTCTACCTCTCCTCACACATCCCATTCTACCTCTCCTCACACATCCCATTCTACCTCTCCTCACACATCCCATTCTACCTCTCCTCACACATCCCATTCTACCTCTCCTCACACATCCGATTCTACCTCTCCTCTCACATCCCATTCTACCTCTCCTCACATCCCATTCTACCTCTCCTCACACATGCCATTCCACCTCTCCTCTAACATCCCATTCTACCTCCCTTCACACATCCCATTCTACCTCTCCTCACATCCCATTCTACCTCTCCTCTCACATTCCATTCTACCTCTCCTCACATCCCATTCTACCTCTCCTCACACATCCAATTATACCTCTCCTGTCCCATCCCATTCTACCTCTCCTCACATCCCATTCTACCTCTCCTCACACATCCAATTCTACCTCTCCTCTCCCATCCCATTCTACCTCTCCTCACATCCCATTCTACCTCTCCTCAAACATCCCATTCTACCTCTCCTCACACATTACATTCTACCTCTCCTCACACGTCCCATTCTATGTCTCCTCACACTTCCCATTCTACCTCTCCTCACACATCCCATTCTACCTCTCCTCTCACATCCCATTCTACCTCTCCTCACACGTCCCATTCTACCTCTCCTCACAGATCCCATTCTGCCTCTCCTCTCACATCCCATTCTACCTCTCCTCACACATCCCACTCTACCTCTCCTCACACATCCCATTCGACCTCTCCTCACACATCCCATTCTACCTCTCCTCACACATCCCATTCTACCTCTCCTCACACATGCCATTCTACCTCTCCTCACACGTCCCATTCTACCTCTCCTCACACATCCCATTCTACCTCTCCTCACACATCCCATTCTACCTCTCCTCACATTCCATTCTACCTCTCCTTACACATCCCATTCTACCTCTCCACACACATCCCATTCTACCTCTCCTCACACATCCTATTCTACCTCTCCTCACATCCCATTCTACCTCTCCTCACACATCCTATTCTACCTCTCCTCACACATTCCATTCTACCTCTTCTGACATCCCATTCTACCTCTCCTCACATCCCATTCTACCTCTCCTCATTTCCCATTCTACCTCTCCTCACACATCCCATTCTACCTCTCCTCACACATCCCATTCTACCTCTCCTCACTTCAATTCTATCTCTCCTCACACATCCCATTCTACCTCTCCTCACACATCCCATTCTACCTCCCTTCACACATCCCATTCTACCTCTCCTCACACATCCCATTCTAGCTCTCCTCACACGTCCCATTCTACCTCTCCTCACACGTCCCATTCTACCTCTCCTCTCCCGTCCCATTCTACCTCTCCTCACACATCCCATTCTACCTCTCCTCACACATCCCATTCTACCTCTCCTCACACATCCCATTCTACCTCTCCTCACACATCCCATTCTACCTCTCCTCACACATCCCATTCTACCTCTCCTCACACATCCCATTCTACCTCTCCTCACACATCCCATTCTACCTCTCCTCACACATCCCATTCTACCTCTCCTCACACATCCCATTCTACCTCTCCTCACACATCCCATTCTATCTCAATTCACACATCCCATTCTATCTCTCCTCACACATCCCATTCTATCTCACTTCACACATCCCATTCTATCTCTCCTCACACATCCCATTCTACCTCTCCTCACACATCCCATTCTACCTCTCCTCACACATCCCATTCTACCTCTCGTCACATCCCATTCTACCTCTCCTTACACATCCCATTCTACCTCTCCTCTCACATCCCATTCTACCTCTCCTCACATCCCATTCTACCTCTCCTCACACATCCCATTCTGCCTCTCCTCACACAGCCCATTCTACCTCTCCTCACACATCCCATTCTACCTCTCCTCACACACCCATTCTACCTCTCCTCACACATCCCATTCTACCTCTCCTCACACATCCCATTCTACCACTCTTCACACATCCCATTCTACCTCTCCTCACACATCCCATTCTACCTCTCCTCACACATCCCATTCTACCTCTCCTGACACATCCCATTCTACCTCTCCTCACACATCCCATTCTACCTCTCCTCTCACATCCCATTCTACCTCTCCTCACATCCCATTCTACCTCTCCTCACACATCCCATTCTACCTCTCCTCACATCCCATTCTACCTCTCCTCACACGTCCCATTCTACCTCTCCTCACACATCCCACTCTACCTCTCCTCACACATCCCATTCTACCTCTCCTCACACATCCCATTCTACCTCTCCTCACATCCCATTCTACCTCTTCTCACACATCCCATTCTACCTCTCCTCACATCCCATTCTACCTCTCCTCACACATCCCATTCTACCTCTCCTCACACATCCCACTCTACCTCTCCTCACACATCCCATTCTACCTCTCCTCACACATCCCATTCTACCTCTCCTCACATCCCATTCTACCTCTCCTCACACATCCCATTCTACCTCTCCTCACATATCCTATTCTACCTCTCCTCACACATCCCATTCTACCTCTCCTCACATCCCATTCTACCTCTCCTCACTTCCCATTCTACCTCTCCTCACACATCCCATTCTACCTCTCCTCTCACATCCTATTCTACCTCTCCTCACACGTCCCATTCTACCTCTCCTCACACATCCCATTCTACCTCTCCTCACACATCCCATTCTACCTCTCCTCACACATCACATTCTACCTCTCCTCACACATCCCATTCTACCTCTTCTCACACATCCGATTCTACCTCTCCTCTCACATCCCATTCTACCTCTCCTCACATCCCATTCTACCTCTCCTCACACATGCCATTCCACCTCTCCTCTAACATCCCATTCTACCTCCCTTCACACATCCCATTCTACCTCTCCTCACATCCCATTCTACCTCTCCTCTCACATTCCATTCTACCTCTCCTCACATCCCATTCTACCTCTCCTCACACATCCAATTATACCTCTCCTCTCCCATCCCATTCTACCTCTCCTCACATCCCATTCTACCTCTCCTCACACATCCAATTCTACCTTCCCTCTCCCATCCCATTCTACCTCTCCTCACATCCCATTCTACCTCTCCTCAAACATCCCATTCTACCTCTCCTCACACATTACATTCTACCTCTCCTCACACGTCCCATTCTATGTCTCCTCACACTTCCCATTCTACCTCTCCTCACACATCCCATTCTACCTCTCCTCACACATTCCATTCTACCTCTCCTCTCACATCCCATTCTACCTCTCCTCACACGTCCCATTCTGCGTCTCCTCACACATCCCACTCTACCTCTCCTCACACATCCCATTCTACCTCTCCTCACACGTCCCATTCTACCTCTCCTCACACATCCCATTCTACCTCTCCTCACACATCCCATTCTACCTCTCCTCACACATCCCATTCTACCTCTCCTCACACATCCCATTCTACCACTCTTCACACATCCCATTCTACCTCTCCTCACACATCCCATTCTACCTCTCCTCACACATCCCATTCTACCGCTCCTGACACATCCCATTCTACCTCTCCTCACACATCCCATTCTACCTCTCCTCTCACATCCCATTCTACCTCTCCTCACATCCCATTCTACCTCTCCTCACACATCCCATTCTACCTCTCCTCACATCCCATTCTACCTCTCCTCACACGTCCCATTCTACCTCTCCTCACACATCCCACTCTACCTCTCCTCACACATCCCATTCTACCTCTCCTCACACATCCCATTCTACCTCTCCTCACATCCCATTCTACCTCTTCTCACACATCCCATTCTACCTCTCCTCACATCCCATTCTACCTCTCCTCACACATCCCATTCTACCTCTCCTCACACAACCCACTCTACCTCGCCTCACACATCCCATTCTACCTCTCCTCACACATCCCATTCTACCTCTCCTCACATCCCATTCTACCTCTCCTCACACATCCCATTCTACCTCTCCTCACATATCCTATTCTACCTCTCCTCACACATCCCATTCTACCTCTCCTCACATCCCATTCTACCTCTCCTCACTTCCCATTCTACCTCTCCTCACACATCCCATTCTACCTCTCCTCTCACATCCCATTCTACCTCTCCTCACACGTCCCATTCTACCTCTCCTCACACATCCCATTCTACCTCTCCTCACACATCCCATTCTACCTCTCCTCACACATCCCATTCTACCTCTCCTCACACATCCCATTCTACCTCTCCTCACACATCCCATTCTACCTCTCCTCACACATCCCATTCTACCTCTTCTCACACATCCGATTCTACCTCTCCTCTCACATCCCATTCTACCTCTCCTCACATCCCATTCTACCTCTCCTCACACATGTCATTCCACCTCTCCTCTAACATCCCATTCTACCTCCCTTCACACATCCCATTCTACCTCTCCTCACATCCCATTCTACCTCTCCTCTCACATTCCATTCTACCTCTCCTCACATCCCATTCTACCTCTCCTCACACATCCAATTATACCTCTCCTCTCCCATCCCATTCTACCTCTCCTCACATCCCATTCTACCTCTCCTCACACATCCAATTCTACCTCTCCTCTCCCATCCCATTCTACCTCTCCTCACATCCCATTCTACCTCTCCTCAAACATCCCATTCTACCTCTCCTCACACATTACATTCTACCTCTCCTCACACGTCCCATTCTATGTCTCCTCACACTTCCCATTCTACCTCTCCACACACATCCCATTCTACCTCTCCTCTCACATCCCATTCTACCTCTCCTCACACGTCCCATTCTACCTCTCCTCACACATCCCATTCTACCTCTCCTCTCACATCCCATTCTACCTCTCCTCACACGTCCCATTCTACGTCTCCTCACACATCCCACTCTACCTCTCCTCACACATCCCATTCTACCTCTCCTCACACGTCCCATTCTACCTCTCCTCACACATCCCATTCTACCTCTCCTCACACATCCCATTCTACCTCTCCTCACACGTCCCATTCTACCTCTCCTCACACATCCCATTCTACCTCTCCTCACACATCCCATTCCACATCTCCTCACATTCCATTCTACCTCTCCTTACACATCCCATTCTACCTCTCCACACACATCCCATTCTACCTCTCCTCACACATCCTATTCTACCTCTCCTCACATCCCATTCTACCTCTCCTCACACATCCTATTCTACCTCTCCTCACACATTCCATTCTACCTCTTCTGACATCCCATTCTACCTCTCCTCACATCCCATTCTACCTCTCCTCACTTCCCATTCTACCTCTCCTCACACATCCCATTCTACCTCTCCTCACACATCCCATTCTACCTCTCCTCACTTCCATTCTACATCCTCCTCACACATCCCATTCTACCTCTCCTCACACAGTCCCATTCTACCTCTCCTCTCACAGTCCATTCTACTCTCCTCACACATCCCATCTCCTCACACATCCCATTCTACCTCTCCTCACACGTCCCATTCTACTCTCTCTCCTCCCATTCTACCTCTCCTCACACATCCCATTCTACCTCTCCTCACACATCCCATTCTACCTCTCCTCACACATCCCATTCTACCTCTCCTCACACATCCCATTCTACCTCCTCACATCCCATTCTACCTCTCCTCACACATCCCATTCTACCTCTCCTCACATCCCATTCTACCTCTCCTCACACATCCCATTCTACCTCTCCTCACACATCCCATTCTACCTA